>NC_060127.1:48133387-48436371 GCF_021461395.2 Schistocerca americana
CAAAGCGACCAATGAAGAACTTTCGCAGATTTGTGATTTTGAAGAAACGAGCATATACGTTTGCACTTGTACAGAAAATGTAGGTGGTCATTTTTTGTGTTTTCTGTCTTGCCCTTGACTGCTTTAAATTCGTGGTAGTATGTACTGTCTATGCAACCAACTGCAGGGAGTTTATTGATTGCCATTTATTTGGGAAGTATCATCAGTGGCGTGTAATAGATGTTTCCTTTTATACATACAAATACCTATTATGTGACTGATATAATATGCTGCTATGTTACATTTTGCCTTGTTTTTCTCTTCTTTTTTTTTAGGTTAGAGTCAACTTTCGTAGCAGAAATTTTGTAATGTGAACTTATCGTCCGGTGTTACTTCGAATACGTCTCCAGGACCACACGCGTGAGTTAACAGTGCTGGAAATCATAAGTAACACCGGACGATAAGTTTACATTAGAAAATTTGTGCAACAAAAGAAGTTGATTATTACCTAAAAAGAAGAGAAAAACTCTACAAAATGCTACATAGCAGCATATTATATCTACCACATAATACGTTTATTGTATGTATAAAAAGAAGCATGTATTGCAGGCCACCGATGATACTTCCCAGATGAAAGAAGCAAAATACGTGTGGGAATAAACAACCTGCCTTCAGTTAGTGGCATAGATGCTACATATCTCCACGAAAGGAAATGTAGGTGTTCCGAACAGCAGATCACCTTAAGTTTTTCACCGGTTGCTTTGGAATTTTGGCACAACGTTGCATCGGTATTCGCACGTGTTTTTATTTACGTATTTTTAAATATTATGTAGTGCAGAAATTTAGATAAATTTGATAATAGGCAAATGTTGCTAGGGAGAATCTCAAAAAGTTACGTATACATATATTACAGGCTATATTTTCCACGCCGAATTAGACTGCAATGTGTATTTCAAAGCAGTCGATCATTAACTTTCGGCGATACACAGTACTGAGGAAACGAACGTTTACATTTTAGTTACGTAGCTTGCACAACATTACAGTTTCACTGTACCGCAGTATCTGTCCGCCACCGTAACCGAGTGGACAGCGCGCTGGCTTGTCATGCTGGGGGGCCCGGGTTCGATTCCCGGCTGGGTTGGAGATTTTCTCCGCTCAGCGACTGAGTGTTTGTGTCGTCATCAACATCCTTATTTCATCCTCATCGACGCGTAAGTCACGGAAGTGGCGATCAGGTCTACCCGCCGGGAGGCTCTCGCCACACGACATTTCATTTCATTTCACCGAATTATCTGGCTGCACGAAAAGCTTTATTGATCATGGTTTCGTTGCTGTCAGAGTTCCTCGGAGCCATACTCCGTAGACAGAGGTCATCCACTGAGGTAGTAGCCCTTGGGCAGCCTGAGCGAGGCATGTCATCGACAGTTCCCGTCTCTCTGTATCTCCTCCATGTCCGAACAACATCGCTTTGGTTGACTATGAGAGAGCTGGACACTTCCCTTGTTGAGAGCTCTTCCTGTCGCAAAGTAAGAAGTCGGACGCGATCGAACCGCGGTATTGACATTCTAGGCGTGGTTGAACATAATCTTTGAGACTTTACAGACTTTACCATAGGGCAAGTTAGCAAAAGACATTACTGAGACTCCGAGGTGGTAGGTTGCCTTTTCGTGGAAAGTACTCCCACCCAGTGAGCTAACCCAGCCCTCGCGGCTTCATTTCTGTCGGTCGCGTCTGTCCCCCCCATTTCAGACTTGACTGAGTTCTGCTACCCACCTTGTGTGACGAGTAGTGTAACGCTTCACGGAAGCCCTCCAGGCAGACCCGACGCTGAGCCCTGACTGCCGCAGGGCTCGGGCCGGCTGGAGCGCGTGCTGCACCTGGACCTGAAGGGCGCGCCGCCGCTGGCGCCCTTCCTGCGGGCGACGCTGGCCCTGGCGGCCGACGCCGGCGCCTCGGCGCTGCTCGTCGAGTACGAGGACGCCTTCCCCTACTGGGGGGAGCTCGCCAACCTGTCCGCGCACGACGCCTACTCCGTCCAGCAGGTGAGCCTCACACCTACCAGCAGTTCACTGTCTGACAGCTGAGTGCGTACGCAACGATGCCCGCTTATGTGTTAATTCCAGTCCTCAATTAGTCAACCCAATCTCCTCCTCTACCTCACTATCCAGCTCATGTTCGCATTTCTCTCTGTCCAACTGCTCCTCTCCTCACGGTTCATCTGCTCCTTCCCCGATCCTCCATTTTCTCCTTCCTTCTCCAAATATCATTCTCACCTTCTGTCAACTCCTCACCTCTTCTAAGTACACAACTGGACATTAAAATTCCTACACCAAGAAGAAATGCAGATGATAAACGGGTATTCATTGTACAAATATATTGTCCTAGAACTGACATGTTATTACATTTCCACGCAATTAGAGTGCATAGATCCTGAGAAATCAATACCCAGAACAACCACCTCTGGCCGTAATAACGGCCTTGATACGCCTGGGCATTGAGTCAAACAGAACTTGAATGCCGTGTACAGGTACAGCTGCCCATGCAGCTTCAACACGATACCACAGTTCATCAGGGCAGCTGTCGAACATTTTTCTCTATCCAGAAAGTCCCGTACAGGACCGGCAACATGTGGTCGTGCATTATGCTGCTGAAATGTAGGGTTTCGTAGGGATCGAATGAAGGGTAGAGCCACGGGTCGTAACACACCTGAAATGTAACGTCCACTGTTCACAGTGCCGTCAATGCGAACAAGAGGTGACGGAGACGTGTAACCAATGGTACCTCATACCATCACGCCGGGTGATGCGCCAGTATGGCGATGACGAATACACGCTTCCAACGTGCGTTCATCATGATGCTGTAAACAGAACCTGGATTCATCCGAAAAAATGACGTTTTGCCATTCGTGCACACAGGTTCATTGTTGACTACACCATCACAGGCGCTCCTGTCTGTGATGCAGCGTCGAGGGTAACCGCAGCCATGGTCTCCGACCTAGTCCATGCTGCTGCAAACGTCGTCGAACTGTCCGTGCATATTGTTTTTGTTTTGCAAACGTCCCCATTTGTTGACTCAGGGATCGAGAAGTGGCTGCACGATCCGTTTCAGCCATGCGGATAAGATGCCTGTCATCTCGACTGCTAGTGATACGAGGCCGTTGGGATCCAGCACGGCGTTCCGTATTACCCTCCTGAACCCACCGATTCCATATTCTGCTAACAGTCATTGGATCTCGACCAACGCGAGCAGCAATGTCGCGATACGATAAACCGCAATCGCGATAGGCTACAATCCGACCTTTATCAAAGTCGAAACGTGATGGTACGCATTCCTCCTCCTTACACGATGCATCACAACAACGTTTCACCAGGCAACGCCTGTCAACTGCTGTTTGTGTATGAGAAATCGGTTGGAAACTTTCCTCATGTCAGCACGTTGTAGGTGCCGCCACCGGCTCCAACCTTGTGTGAATGCTCTGAAAAGCTAATCACTTCCATACCACAGCATCTTCTTCCTGTCGGTTAAATTTCGCGTCTGTAGCACATCTTCGTGGTGTAGCAATTTTAATGGCCAGTAGTGTATCAGTGGGTGGCCACATGTGTATCTCTGTTCGCTCGTCATCAGATGGGTAGTGAACAACACCGACCATTCCTATCCTGTATCGTTAGTGGTGACGAGAAATGGTGTCTTCATACTAACACAAGGTAAAGAAAGGAATGGCTGAGCCCAAACAAAGCAGCAACGAACTTCACAAAGACATGCGAGCATCCGCGAAAGATAATGTTACGCATGTGATGGAACAGCGACGGTGTGGTGTACTAGGGAATACTTTCCCGAGGTGAAACTATCACTGGTGACATTTACTGTTAACAGCTGAGACGTCTTGCAGACATTATTCAAGAACAACGGCCAGGAAAAGTGTGAAAAGTGATGGTACCCCACAATAACACCCACCCTCATTCTGCTAGACTGACAAAAAACACTGGGAAGTCGTCGCGCACCCACCTTATTCATCTGGTCTTGCGCCTTCAGATTTTCTCCTTTTGCGTTCTCTATCGAACAACGTCAAGGCACTTTCTACGCCGACGAAAATGCGCCTTCCTCGAACTTAATGCACCAACCTAAGGATCTATTTATTCACAACCGATACGAAAGACTTACAAGTTTGCACCTGTTACTGTCCTTCAAAGTAGTCACCAGCGTTGTGTAGAACCCGTGCATGGGGGCTTAACTTAATTAAATAAATATGTAATGCAAATAATTTTTAAATTTTTTTAGTCGCTGTATGTCCGATTACGAAGTCTCGTAAACGGTTGGCCCTGACTAGTTTTAGTACGCAATCTGACTGCATAGAATAACAACAAAGAATGAAAGAAAATTTCCGTTAACACAATCAATTAATTAATTAAGTCCCCAGCAACTATAAAACCAACGCAACAACAAAGCACAAGTGTAATTGTTCTGTGTGTGGGAGTGTGATTCAACGTACACATCTGGCACGGTTCTTCTTCAACAAGACAAGAAATTTTAAATACCATTTATACTGAAGTAATTGAAAAAAAGAAATACTATAATTGCGTAAGGAAACCAGAATCACTCTAATACAAGAACACAAGCCAGGTGCTTTGTTGACTGAACCTGTAATGACGCATTATTTAAGACACTGAAATAATGAAAAAAACAGGGAATATTTTACCTTCATATATATTGACGAAAAGCACTCTGATCATTACAATATCTCCATTCGAACAACATCTGCTGTCTAGCCCATCAAACAACAGCATAAAACATGGAGCAAGCACTCTCCACTACGACCTCTCGACAATAACTTTTCACTTCGACATCTCAGCAAGCACTCACTACCACGAGTTCACGACAAGCACTCTTTACTACGACATCTCAGCAAGCACTGACTACTACGAGTTCTCAACAAGCACTGCCAGTGGAGGCGGCGGAATAATACTCTTTGGCGCAATCTCTGGCGCTGTGGCTCAGTGTAGCCACCTTTCACCCGTTGCCAGCGATGAAGAAGGCGTAGTATACCGTTAGCAGAGCCTGTTCTGTTGATGGTGTGAATAGAGAGGTCTACTGCCTGTCGAATCTCTGGAACAGTTCTGAAGCGAATGCCACGAAGTGGTTCCTTCACCTTCGGAATCAAATCAAACGCACAAGTACTTAAGTCTGGGGAGTATGGTGGCTGGTACAGTACTTCCCAGTCCCGTCGACCGAACAGAGCAGCCGCAGCTTGCTCTGTATGCGCCCGCACATTGTCGTGCTAAATGATGGGTGGGTTGCGCAAAACGTGTCGCCGCTTCTTTCGCAAAGCTGGTCGCAGGTGATGCTCCAAAAACGAACAGTAATACTGTGCATTGACGGTCTGCCGTGCAGGAACGTAATGCGTTGGGATAACACCATCACAGTCGTACACGAGAGTCACCATAATTTTAGACCTCTCTGTGCAAACATGTAAGTCCTTTGTATAGGTTGTGAATAAATAGTTGCCACTATGTAAGTTCCAACCCTCGTACTTGAGTTGAGCACACCTCTAATGATAGACCTCTGGACCATACGGGAATCCTCCCACATCCATAGAAGGTCCTCTGCATCTTTTTCGTGTCCATGGTTATCCTGCAGGTCTGTTCGACAGCTTCTGTCATCCGCAGCTTTGCTCGCTCGATTCGCTTCTAGTCCGCCTTTGCCGGAGTTGTAACAGTCTGTCTGCCTCCGTAGCCCAGCTGTAGCGTTACGGCCTCAACTAAAATGTCTTGGAATACGGCGGCCGAACACCGAAGAGGATATCCCGCCCAATAAAACAGACTGGTACAGTCTCAAGTTCGAGCACGTTCGTAATTTCCAGAATCCCTGTTAGGCCTTTGTTGTAACTACATTTCAGCTATTTTGATTCTGCTATGAATGATTTTCGCTCACAATTTTTCACAGATCGCCTTGTAGTTCGATAGCGGAGTTTCTGGATAACTTGGGATGAACACTACAATAAGGAAGACATACCACAGAACTCGTGAAGTAAAAATAAATAAATAAATAAATAAATAAAATAAAAAGGATTTTTCGAAATATTCAATCATACTAAAATACGTTATGGTTAGGAACAGAAAAAGTCGTTTTATTTTATGGCCAAAGTAAGCGTTATATTTTTTTCAGACTCGATGTTTTTTTTATCTAATTTGGTGTGATTTTTTGCCTTATTCGTTGTTTTTTCCCTAAGTGACTGTTGCCTGATTCGGTGTTGTCTTTTGTCAACTTCGCTGATATTTCATGACAGATTCGGTGATATTTTTCCAAAATCGGTGTTACTTTTGGCCCAGTTCCGTGATGCTTTTTAACACGTTCGGCGATATTTCGTTGCCAAATTCGCTGTTATTTTTCATAACTTATTTATGTTTTGCCAAATTCTGTAGTTTTATTGTTAAATCCATTGCTTTTTTTTCAAAATTCTATGTTATATTTTGTTAAAATTGGTGATTTTTTTCCAAGTTCGATGTTATTTTCGTTGTCACATTAAAGTTCGTTGTACGGTAAATGAATCGTTATTTTAAGATAATACGCGAACCCCATCCTTGAGAAAATCCTTGACATTCAATAACTATCAGTTACGGAGCTCCCTCAGCTATATGACATTTTTATATGGCAAATTTACAACTTTCACGAAATCTCGTAGAAAATGCCGCTTTAGCGTTATTTCATTAGAAACCTGTAACTTCGTGTTATTTTTCGTGTAATTGTTATCGTGAAATTTTCTTGTCCCTAATAATTGTTTAACATAATTTGCAATGAAACTACACCTGCGTGGATAAACCATGTATACTATTCGGGCGAACGAAGAATGAAGACTGGGGTTCTACATCCTGACAACGATGACGCCATTAGAGACGAAGAACCAAGCTCGGACTGGGGCAGGATGGGAGGATAATCGGACGTGCCCTTTTTTAGAGGAATCGTCTCAGCATTTCTTTTTAGTGGTTTACTAAAGCCACGGAAAATCTAAATCTAGATGACCGATTAAGAATTCGAACCACCGGAACGGATGGTTCGATTATAGCGCACCATCTTGTAAAAACGCATGTATCCTACGACGAACCCACACTAAAAATTTAAGCGAATTACCTCGACCTATAGGGAAATTTCGCGTAAACGATGAGAAATAATGTGCAATCGGCAGTTTTTAGTGACATAATGCGAAATTGGATTTCTTTACGAAGTGTCACGAAATTTGGCATTTTTCTCATTTTCGGGTAAAAATTACAAAAGTTTACTAACAGTTGCTGAATGTTGAAACTGGATTTTTACTTTCTACTCAAAGGTGAAGTTCATGTGTAATCTGTAAATGACGTAGCGTGAAACAAAAACACCATAATTCTAACGAATTCTATTCTGGTAACACTTCAGTGCAGATGTCACATTTTGATATTCTTTTGCACGGTAAACCGGAACAAAACTGAGGGTTTTTTAAGAGATATTTAATATGGTCCATCAATTACATTGCAAATTTTCATAGTATGCAAGTACGAGGGCTATCCACAAAGTACATTACGTTTCGGAATTAAAAATTAATAAAGTATTAGAATCTTTTTTTATTATACACTGATGAAAGCCACACTTAAATACTACTTTTCTACGTAGTTGCCATTTAAATTAAGGCACTTATCGTAGCGATGGACGAGCTTGGAAATTCCTTCGTCGTAAAATTCGGCCGCCTGCGCCTTCAACCACGTGGTTACCTCTTCTGGAAGCTGTGCGTCGTCATCAAAACGCTGCATAGCCAACCACTTCTTCATTGCTGGGAATAAGTGGAAGTCGCTCGGTGCCAGGTCGGGACTGTACGGCGGATGAGGAAACAACTCCCACTTAGAATATTCGAGAACTTCACGTGTGGCATTTGCCGTGTGGGCCCGGGCGTTGTCGTGAATCAGCAAGATCTTTGAGCCCAACTTTCCCCTGCGCTTGTTTTGTATTGCTCTTCTGAGGTTGTGCAGAGTTTGGCAATACCTTTGAGAGTTTATTGTAGTGCCTCTTTCCAGGAAATCCACAAAAATCACACCTTTTCTGTCCCAAAAGAGGTAACCACGTGGTTGAAGGCGCAGGCGGCCGAATTTTACGACGAAGGAATTTCCAAGCTCGTCCATCGCTACGATAAGTGCCTTAATTTAAATGGCAACTATGTAGAAAAGTAGTATTTAAGTGTGGCTTTCATCTGTATGTAATAAATTTTTTTTCCAATTCTTTATTTATTTTTAATTCCAAAACGTAATGTACTTTGTGGATAGCCCTCGTATAAGCATGAGAACCGCCAAATACGGCATTTTAGCTTTGAAAACATGTAAATCAACATGGCATCTACTCTGCTTACTTGTGTCAGCGAGTAACGACACAGGGTGGGTGGCGGCAAGCAAATGCCGCTGTCGTCACATTACATTTCAACCTAACCTAGTTTTCTGGTTATGCACATTTCGCTCACAAAGTAGTGAAAATAATTTTGAATAATGTTGAAATAAACATTTTCATTTTTCTTATTAACTTCGAGAAACACGTTTGCGTGTCGTCAAGGCCCCGATCTAAAATGGTTCAAATGGCTCTGAGCACTATGGGACTTAACATCTGTGGTCATCAGTCCCCTAAACTTAGAACTAATTAAACCTAACTAACCTAACGACACCACACACATCCATGCCCGAGGCAGGATTCGAACCCGCGACCGTAGCAGCAGCGTGGTTCCGGACTGAAGAGCCTGGAACAAGCGTACACTCAACAACTCTAATGATACTCTGCGGTATGCGTATCTAATTTCTCGCAAGTGTCAGATGTGATGGAGCTTGCACTTTAACAATAACTGATGTGTTACTCATATACAGTTGATGTTCCTGAGACATATGGAGTCTCACTTTTATCTACAATAATGACGAAGTAATGAATTAAAATTTTTATCGGCATTGGGATTCGACAGTAGGTCTCTTTGCTAGGCAGGTGCACTATCTGTTGTACCACACTCTAGCCGGCCGCAGTGGCTGTGCTGTTCTGGGCGCTGCAGTCTGGAACCGAGCGACCGCTACGGTCGCAGGTTCGAATCCTGCCTCGGGCATGGATGTGTGTGTGTTGTCCTTAGGTTAGTTAGGTTTAATTAGTTCTAAGTTCTAGGCGACTGATGACCTCAGAAGTTAAGTCGCATAGTGCTCAGAGCCATTTTTTGGTACCACACTAACACTCCAAGTACCAGACATCCACGGACTAAACTAATAAATCTCTCTCCCCGACTCCCTGATGCAAGAATTCAGAATGGTACGTGAGATAGCACACATTTGATGTACATTTGCTTTTGGGCTAGTGACACGCATGTTTGTGTCTTACCCACCCAAACTCTTCGAAGTTTTGTTCTAGTCCACACCAGCTCTTTGAGAGCGTTCTTTTTGCTGTGGGGACTGCAGTGTACTTCCAGAATGACGGACCAGAGGTGTGAGGGACCATCTCAATCGTACTTATCCTAATTGCTGGATTGGTCGTGGTAGTACAGTTAACTGGCTGTCAAGATTGCCAGGCATTATACAAACAGATTTTTGTTTACGGAGGTGGATGAACTCTGAGGTGTACCAATGGAAGGTAAATATGCGAAATGAACTGCTTGGTCACATCATTCACACTGCTGTCCTGATTAGGGAACGTGCAGAGACACTCGGACAAGCAACACACCACTTTCTCCCAAGAGTGCACAAACGCACTGAAGTTGACAGTGGGATATTTGAACTTTCATTGTGAACTGCAGCCTTCATGTGATTTCTGCGATAATGCTTAGAGGTTAATGTGTTCAAAGTATGTACTTGTCAGTTAACATTTGTAGAACACATATTGTAATGTTCACTAACTGTCCTGCGTGTGTAAAAGGGTTAGCCTGACAATGCAACGAATAATACAGAAAATAAATAACATTGTGAGTTAAAATAATGTATTCTATCTCGTAAACCATTCTGAATAGGGCACAAGTATGTCTGTATGGAGGTTTTCACCTCAAATGATCGTTCCTGCCGTATTCCTGAATATTGACCATTCGTCCTGGGACACCCTGTATTTGTGTATAGGCTCCTCCAAAAATTAACCTTCAAAATCTCTCACTCAGTTTCTCATCTGCACTAATAAATTTTTCAGTTTGAAATATGTTTTCAGCATATGACGTTGGGCACGCTAGTATGTTGAAAGTAATAGACTGAAATTTGTACCAGGATATTCCGAGCATTTGTCCTAGCTGGATTGCCATTGTGATGTAATGGACAACACATATGTCTAGTAAGCAGGAGCCCTGGGTTAGAAAACCAGTGGTTGTGCAAATTTTAATTGTTTCAGCGTACATCGTTATTGTAAATAATTAATGTCTTCACATTGCCTAATTAAAGTAAGGACCCAACACTGAACCCTGAGGAAACCCCTTGCTCAGAAACACCCAGTACTGCCTACACACGTTTGGATGTCTTCCCCGTGTCGGCAGGTGAGGGACCTGGTGGAGATGTCTGAGCGGCTGGGCATGTACGTGGTGCCGCTGGTGCAAACGTTTGGCCATCTGGAGATGGCGCTCAAACAACGCCAGTGGGCGCATCTGCGAGAGGAGAGGGCCCACCCGGACGCCATCTGCCCCTCGCACCCACAGACCATGCCCTTCATCAGCGAGATGATACGCCAGGTGAGCACCTACACTTCAACCCCGCACTTTTTTCCGTAGTGTATACTGTAGGCACTACAGCAGGGGCAGCCAAGATTTCGGCTTGCGGGCAGTGCCCGGGCAAGAGTGCCAAAGCGGTCAGCCTCGCTTCACGTTTCCCCCACCACCACGCCACTCTTCCAGAGTGTGAGGAGGGGGAAGAGGGGAAACTGCGAATGCAACGCATATGATGCGGCTTTATATTTCGCATTTCTCAACAACATAGGTCATAAACAAAAGGAATTTTCAGTTTCTTTAAATACACTGAAGGTATAATAAAATTTTTATCTGATACAAACTGTCGACATATGCATGCAGTTTCACAGATTTTAACACTCAAATTCCCACGTAATCGTCGTCTTATTTAGTTTCACAATCGAAAAAACCTCTTTGACACAAATATGTCGATCGAAATATTGTAGCATTTTTGCAATCTGATTGTGGAGACGGAGGAGGAGATTACTGTTTAACGTCCCGTCGACAACGAGGTCATTAGAGACGGAGCACAAGCTCGGATTAGGGAAGGATGGGGAAGGAAATCGGCCGTGCCCTTTCTAAGGAACCATCCTGGCATTTGCCTGAAGCGATTTAGGGAAATCACGGAAAACCTAAATCAGGATGGCCGGACGCGGGATTGAACCGTCGTCCTCCCGAATGCGAGTCCAGTGTGCTAACCACTGCGCCACCTCGCTCGGTATTGTGGAGACGTGCCAACTCTACCTGACGACTGCAATGTAGACGTACTTTGCAGTTTTGACCGAAAAAGATTTGTCAAAATACTGGCATTACCGTACAGATCAATCAGTTACATCGTCAAATGCGCAAGGGTGCTTTCAACTGAAACGGCAAACGGTCTCGCAAACAGATCTAAGATTGACACTGTCCCCAAAATCTTTATAAAACTATCCTTGTAATTCTTTTAAGGGCACATTGAGTTCTTCGTACCTCGCGTTTTCTGTAACAGCGGTGAGCTTAGGGAAGTGGACTGCCTTTGTCAGAATGTGTCCATGCTCTATGCGACTTTCCTTTTAAATGCATCCCCATAAAATCAGAAAGAAGTTACGTTGCGCTGTCTTAGTATGGACAGAGTACAGTGGAGTCCACGTAATATGCGATGTCTGCAACCCATTCTGGATGTTGTAATTTTCGTTCATGCACTCCTTTCTCCTTCATAAATTCAACATTAGCGAGATTTAAAACGATGAATCCTTCTAGGTATGCCCCTTGAGTTAACCAACGTACTTTGCTGTAATACACGAAGTTTCTGTACTCTTCGTTCAGTTCCATTGAAAACGGTTCCAGCTGACAATGGAATTATGTGTGCGACTTGAGAAATTTTACTATTGGTATGACCCATTTCTTCTTGTGCTTCAAGCTTAAGAATTTAGCGCAAAGTACTTTTTTATGAGTTTCCTTTAATTTACGTCTATGGTCACAAACTTTTCGTTAACAGATTACCGGTTTCGGCATATAATGACCATCATCAGTTCTGTTTTATAAAAACAAAGTCCTAATGTACTCCAGCCATCGTCAAGTGTTAAATGCAAAATCAGCACCAGCATCGTCAAATATATATAACTAACAGCATATGTCATGTTGTCAGTAGCACTATTTTTTTATGTACAGAGCAATGTATCCAGTGTGCCGATCGCTGTAATTTTTTGTTCTTTCATTGTCAAGTAAATCTTTAAATTCCTTCTGCATGATCTTGTAAAGTCGTTTCATAGCAAATATGCAGTATCTGTTGTTATGCGAACTGAGAATTCTCACCCCTCTCTTCTGTCATTTCCACTGATTTAAAAAGATTGTGGGGATAGATCGCTAGACTGCCTCTTTTTGTGTAAACAGCCACTGGACGTGTGAAAATCCTTCATTCCACGGACAAATAGCGAGGGCTAAACAGCGCTGACAGTACAGTTCTGCCGAACTCTGACAGCTGTGCCGAAAAATGCTGCACCGCAATACTCAGTGAAACATCGCGTTGTTTCGGATGTTTCCGACAAGGACCGAGTTAAGCCGAGAGACAGGCCATCTACATCTAGATCTACATCTACGTGGATACTCTGCAAAGTGCCTGGCAGAGGGTCCATCGAACCACCTTCACAATTCTCTGTTATTTCAATCTCGTATAGCGCGCGCAAAGAATGAACACCTATATCTTTCCGTACGAGCTCTGATTTCTCTTATTTTATCGTGGTGATCGTTCCTTCCTATGTAGGTCGGTGTCAACAAAATATTTTCGCATTCGGAGGAGGAAGTTGGTGATTGGAATTTCGTGAGAAGATTCCGTCGTAACGAGAAACGCCTTTCTTTTAATGATGTCCAGCCCAAATCCTGTATCATTTCTGTGACACTCCGTCAGTCCTACCTGGTAAGGATCCAACACTGCGCAGCAGTATTCTAAAAGAGGACGGACAAACGTAGTGTAGGCAGTCTCCTTAGTAGGTCTGTTGCATTTTCTAAGTGTCCTGCCATTAAATGCAGTCTTTGGTTAGCCTTCCCCACAACATTGTCTGTGTGTTCCTTCCAATTTAAGTTGTTTGTAATTGTAATACCTAGGTATTTAGTTGAATTTACAGCTTTTAGATTAGACTGATTTATCGTGTAACCGGAGTTTAACGAGTTCCTTTTAGTACTCATGTGGATGACCTCACACTTTTTGTTATTTAGGGTCAACTGCCACTTTTCACACCAGTCAGATATTTTTTCTAAATCGTTTTGCAGTTTGTTTTGATCTTCTGATGACTGTATTAGTCGATAAACGACAGCGTGATCTGCAAACAACCGAAGACGGCTCCTCAGATTGTCTCCCAAATCGTTTATATAGATAAGGAACAGCAAACGGCCTATAACACTACCTTGGCGAACGCCAGAAATCACTTCTGTTTTACTCGATGACTTTCCGTCGACTACTACGAACTGTGACCTCCCTGACAGGAAATTACAAATCCAGTCACATAACTGAGACGATATTCCATAAGCACGCAATTTCACTACGAGCCGCTTGTGTGGTACTGTGTCAAAAGCCTTCCGGAAATCCAGAAATACAGAGTGGATCTGGAATCCCTTGTCAATAGCACTCAACACTTCGTGTGAATAAAGAGGTAGGCCGGGCTTTAGTCGGCACGCGGCTCGCATACGCTGCGAGCGTGAAGTCTGGCACGCAGTGGTCGGACCTGCACTGCAGTCTTCCTAGAAAACTACGTCAAGATTTTAGGAAATTTAGCCCAACCAACGATGATGATGATGATGATGTGTTTGTGTGGGCGTGTCACAGCACAGTCCTTTTTTACGACACTATTATGTCTCTGTAGATTAAAACTGAAGAAACTGCAAAAAGGTGGGAATTTAAGGAGATGGGACCTGGATAAACTAAAAGAACCAGAGGTTGTACAGAGATTCAGGGAGAGCATAAGGGAGCAATTGACAGGAATGGGGGGAATAAATACAGTAGAAGAAGAATGGGTAGCTTTGAGGGATGAAGTAGTGAAGGCAGCAGAGGATCATGTAGGTAAAAAGACGAGGGCTAGTAGAAATCCTTGGGTAACAGAAGAAATATTGAATTTAATTGATAAAAGGAGAAAATATAAAAATGCAGTAAGTGAAACAGGCAAAAAGGAATACAAACGTCTCAAAAATGAGATCGACAGGAAGTGCAAAATGGCTAAGCAGGGATGGCTAGAGGACAAATGTAAGGATGTAGAGGCCTATCTCACTAGGGGTAAGATAGATACCGCCTACAGGAAAATTAAAGAGACCTTTGGAGATGAGAGAACAACTTGTATGAATATCAAGAGCTCAGATGGAAACCCAGTTCTAAGCAAAGAAGGGAAAGCAGAAAGGTGGAAGGAGTATATAGGGGGTCTATACAAGGGCGATGTACTTGAGGACAATATTATGGAAATGGAAGAGGATGTAGATAAAGATGAAATGGGAGATATGATACTGCGTGAAGAGTTTGACAGAGCGCTGAAAGACCTGAGTCGAAACAAGGCCCCCGGAGTAGACAATATTCCATTGGAACTACTGACGGCCGTGGGAGAGCCAGTCCTGAAAAAACTCTACCATCTGGTGAGCAAGATGTATGAAACAGGCGAAATACCCACAGACTTCAAGAAGAATATAATAATTCGAATCCCAAAGAAAGCAGGTGTTGACAGATGTGAAAATTACCGAACTATCAGCTTAATAAGTCACAGCTGCAAAATACTAACACGAATTCTTTACAGACGAATGGAAAAACTAGTAGAAGCCAACCTCAGGGAAGATCAGTTTGGATTCCGTAGAAACACTGGAACACGTGAGGCAATACTGACCTTACGACTTATCTTAGAAGAAAGATTAAGGAAAGGCAAACCTACGTTTCTAGCATTTGTAGACTTAGAGAAAGCTTTTGACAATGTTGACTGGAATACTCTCTTTCAAATTCTAAAGGTGGCAGGGGTAAAATACAGGGAGCGAAAGGCTATTTACAATTTGTACAGAAACCAGATGGCAGTTATAAGAGGCGAGGGACATGAAAGGGAAGCAGTGGTTGGGAAGGGAGTAAGACAGGGTTGTAGCCTCTCCCCGATGTTGTTCAATCTGTATATTGAGCAAGCAGTAAAGGAAACAAAAGAAAAATTCGGAGTAGGTATTAAAATTCATGGAGAAGAAATAAAAACTTTGAGGTTCGCCGATGACATTGTAATTCTGTCAGAGACAGCAAAGGACTTGCAAGAGCAGTTGAATGGAATGGACAGTGTCTTGAAAGGAGGATATAAGATGAACATCAACAAAAGCAAAACGAGGATAATGGAATGTAGTCTAATTAAGTCGGGTGATGCTGAGGTAATTAGATTAGGAAATGAGGCACTTAAAGTAGTAAAGGAGTTTTGCTATTTGGGGAGCAAAATAACTGATGATGGCCGAAGTAGAGAGGATATAAAATGTAGGCTGGCAATGGCAAGGAAAGCGTTTCTGAAGAAGAGAAATTTGTTAACATCCAGTATTGATTTAAGTGTCAGGAAGTCATTTTTGAAAATATTCGTATGGAGTGTAGCCATGTATGGAAGTGAAACATGGACGATAAATAGTTTGGACAAGAAGAGAATAGAAGCTTTCGAAATGTGGTGCTACAGAAGAATGCTGAAGATTAGATGGGTAGATCACATAACTAATGAGGAAGTATTGAACAGGATTGGGGAGAAGAGAATTTTGTGGCACAACTTGACCAGAAGAAGGGATCGGTTGGTAGGACATGTTCTGAGGCATCAAGGGATCACCAATTTAGTATTGGAGGGCAGCGTGGAGGGTAAAAATCGTAGAGAGAGACCAAGAGATGAATACACTAAGCAGATTCAGAAGGATGTAGGTTGCAGTAGGTACTGGGAGATGAAGAAGCTTGCACAGGATAGAGTAGCATGGAGAGCTGCATCAAACCAGTCTCAGGACTGAAGACCACAACAACAACATTATGTCTCTGTGCTCGTCCTCAAATATGTAGTCTAGGAGCCCTACGTACTCAGTTCGCAAACAATTCAAACAAACCGTAATAATGACTTATATTACAAAAAAGTAAATGACAATAGTTAACTTTGACAACTACACAGATGTGTCGCAAGCAAAGGGCGACATACAAAATAAGCAATCTTTTCAGTACAACAACTCCCAAGCCTGTGTTACATAGAGTGTACAAGGTGAAACGTCCCCTTAGAAAAACTTAATGAATTACTGTGCTGATTAACCTCTTACGTTATTTGAACGTACTCACACATTTCGCTCTTTACCTATTCTGATCAGCACTAAACTGACACACAATATTTTTAGTGCAACGCAATCTGACTTTCAAAAATCCCTACAAAAGAATGGCCCTGACTAACATTAACCTATACCTTTCACAAATCACTTACCTCACAAAAATCTTCGTTACTCGAGCTACTGCAATACAGCGAACGCCACTACTGCCAGTTAAATAAAAGATTCAAACTACTGAAGGACTAACTACTGATAGGCATAGTTAGCAAATGAAAAATTTTGACAGAGAACAAACAATGTATTTACCTTAATAGTGTTCAAAAGTCACAATATATATATCAGTTCATGACATCCAGTCTTACAAATTTACTGTCTCTGATGGACACACGTCCAGATCCGCTCTCAAAACTCCGCCATCTCTCTCCCCACACCCACCACTGCTGGCGGCTCACCTCCAACGTGCAACGCTACGCGCTGTTAACAGCCAACTGCCCAACAATACAATAACAACGTTCCAACAATGCTAACCAACCGCAGACTGCACACAGCACAGCCAGTGATTTTCATACAGAGCGCTACCTGGCGTTACCAATAAAAAAACCTAAACAGTCTACTTATAAAGCGAATTAACGGGTATTGACGCTTTTATCCGAGTCACTAGTCTTGAAGTTGCTATTGAACTGAGCCATCACCAGTATGTCGCAGCACTTATGTCCGCATCACATAGGGGCCGTTGCTGTCGCGTTGTCGTCATGGAGAGGGGTCGATCAGTGTGCGATTGGCTGACCTCTTCTCACAGCCTTCTCTCCCCTGTCGTTCCCGAGTGGCGTCCCGGCGCTTGAGTTTACGCCGTAACAGAGGCTACAATCGATAATAGATGGAAATTATTTATTGACAACAGCCAGGAAATATCGTTCTCTTGAGAAAAACGAGTTCTTTATTCCCTCGAAGTAATGACTGCAATTTACACGGGATCTCAAGTTGATTCCATATTTTCAGATTTCCAGAAGGTTTTTGATACCGTTCCCCACAAGCGACTTCCAATCAAAGTATGTGCCTATGGAGTAACATCTCAGTTGTGTGACTGGATTCTGATTTCCGGCCAGGAAACTCACAGTTCATAGTAACTGATGGAAAGTCGTCGAGTAGAGTTCGTCGAGAAAATGTTACAGAACGTCTGCTGTTCCTGTTCTATACAAACATTTTAGGAGAAAATCTGAGCAGCCCTCTTAGGTTGTTTGCATATGATGCTGCCGTTTACCTTCTTGTAAGGTCATCAGATGATCAAAACAAAATTGTAAAAAATGGTTCAAATGGCTGTGAGCACTATGGGACTTAACGGCTGAGGTCATCAGTCCCCTAGAATTTAGAGCTACTTAAACCTAACTAACCTAAGGGCATCACACACATCAAAGCCCTAGGCAGGATTCGAACCTGCGACCGTAACAACAGCGCGGTTCCAGACTGAAGCGCCTAGATCCGCTCGGCCACAGAGGTCGGCTTCAAAATTGCAAAACGGAAAATTTGTAAATTTGTGGTAAGTTCCTATGGGACTAAACTACTAAGGTCATCGGTCACGAGGTTTACACACTACTTAATCAAACTTAAACTAACCCTACTCTAAGGACAACACACACACACCCATGCCCGGGGGAGGACTCGAACCTCCGACGGGGGTAGCCCCGCAAACCCTGTCAAGGCGTCTCAGACCGCGCGACTACTTCACGCGGCTACAAAATGGTTTAGACAAGATATCTGTAAGGTGCGAAAAGTGGCAACTGACTCTAAATAACGAAAAGTGTGAAGCCACTCACATGAGTACTACAACTAATCCGTTAAACCTCGGTTACACCATAAATCACACAAATGTAAAGCCAATAAACGCAGGTAAATATTTCGGAATTGGAGTTATGAACAACTTAAATTGGAAAGATGACATGATAATGCTGTGGAGAAAGGAAGCCATAGAATGCGATGTATTGGCAGAACATTTAGAAAATGCAAGCAGTCTGCTAAAGAGACTGCTTACCCTATGCTTGTCCGCCCTTTTTCAGAAATCTGCCGTGCAGTATGGTATCTACGTCTGATAGAGCTGATTGAAGGAGAACGAAAAATTTCGAAGAAGGGCGGCTCGTTTTGTATTATCGCGAAGTAACGGAGACAGTGCCACGGATATGACACGTGAATTGGAGTGGTAGTCATTAAAAGAAAGGCGTTTATCGCCGCGACAGCATCTTCTCATGATATTTCAGCCACCAACTTTCTCCTCAGAGTGTAAAAATATTTTTTGGCGCCCACCTATACAGGGGGGAATGATCATTTAATAAAATAAGAGAAATCAGAGCTCGCACGGAATGATTTCACTGTTCGTTTCTCCTGCACGCTGTTGGAGAGTGGAACGGTAGAAAATGGCTCTGAGCACTGTGGGACTTAACTTCTGAGGTCACCAGTTGCCTAGACTTGGAACTACTTAAACCTAACTAACCTAAGGACATCACACACATCCATGCCCGAGGCAGGATTCGAACCTGCGACTGTAGCGGTCGCGCGGTTCCAGACTGTAGCGCCTAGAAGCGCTCGGCCACACCGGCCGGTGGAACGGTAGACAAGTAGCTTAAACGTGCTTCGATGAACCCTCCGCTAAGCACTTAATTTTGAACTGCAGAATAATCATATAGATGTAGAAACGTGGTGTAGTACCCAAAATTCAAAAGACGTAAAATGTAAAAATAACAATGCGCTAACCCCCCCCCCCCCCGCACACTCACACACACACACACACACACACACACACACACACACACACGTTTCGAATGTTGTAAAGGCCATCCCGACCGATCGAAGTTGCGCTCGTCGGTAAGCGACACAATGGCGGGGAAGTCGGGATGTCGTGCAACACGTCGTAAAAACTACCGGCCAAATCCCAGCCTGTGTTGATTGTCCGCCATAATATTTAGGTCTTGGACACGGTGGAGGAAAATTGTGTTACGACATTTTAACCATGGATAGCTGATGTCAGTAGGGACCAAAATTAATAATGTTGTGTAGGTCGACAACGCACCGTTTTTGAATTACGGAAGTTTGGCGCCACGCGCTCCTATTGGTCGTCGGGTTGCCCTGTTGCCGTTCGTCGGTTGACAGGCAGCGCTATGGGTGTCGATTCACTTGCGCCCTCACTGCCATAACGTGATAAGCACACGTGTCAAATAGGTCTTGGTGTTTGTCTCCACCTCACGTCAGAGGCATTCACTAGTAAGCTTTGCTTCAGAGCAGACTCGCGTCACCTGCTATTTATTGATATAGTAAGCATGGCGTCACAGTATTCGTTTGAAGAACAACGGGATATGGTTTTTGTTTATGGACTAGCCGATGGTAATGCACACGAAGCTCGACGGTTGTACGAGGAACGGTATCCAGCAAGACGCCACCCACATCCGCAAACGTTTACAGCGATTCACCAGCGACTTGGAGAAACAGGCTCGTTAGCGGAATATCGTGGTGATGCTGGAAGACCTCGAACACGACGGGATGCTGCATTTGAAGAGACTGTTCTTGTAGTGTTGGCAAAAGAGCCAACACCGTGTTACTAGAGGAGGCCGAAATGCACGGCTTTTAGCTTACGCAGGCTGGCGTGAGGAGGGAATGTCTGTAACGTGACAAGGAATTAGAATTTAGAAAGCGGACGTAATTAGTTTGATACTTAACTGTAATCCATTAATGATGAACGTCGCTCTTGACGGTACATGATTCACAATATCAATATCAATAGTAACTGAATACTGCGTCTTGCTAGGTCGTAGCAAATGACGTAGCTGAAGGCTATGCTAAACGGTCGTCTCTGCAAATGAGACAGTATGTAGTCAGTGAACCATCGCTGGCAAAGTCGGCTGTACGACTGATGCGAGTGCTAGAGAGTCTCTCTAGACTAGACCTGCCGTGTGGCGGCGCTCGGTCTGCAATCACTGATAGTGGCGACACGCGGGTCCGACGTATACTAACGGACCGCGGGCGATTTAAAGGCTACTACCTAGCAAGTGTGGTGTCTGGCGGTGACACCACAGTTCTCGAGCTCTTCGAGGAAGCACCTACAACAAGTACTCGAGCGACTGGGCACGACATGGGGGCCACTCGTAGGTTACTCTGGGAGGTTTTGACGGCCAGTGTCCATTTAGTTTCCACACTGTCCAAGGCCTAAATCGTAGGGTTCGGCTGGCGGTTTCTGCAACGTGTTGGACGAGATCCCGACATCCCCGCCATTGTATTGTTTACCGACGAGTGTACCTTCCATCTGGATGGCCCTTACAATACTTGAAACGTTCATTACTGGCCAAGGGGAAATCCTCACATCACGTACTTCCACGGACACCAGGAACGATTTTCGCACAACGTTTCGGCACGCATTGTGGGTGATTATCTGATTCGGCCGGTCCGTCTGCCTCTTCGACTTACCGGGGCAAATTACCTTCACTTTTTGCAAGAAACTCTACCCGGCCTGCTGGAAGATGTTCCCCAGGACATACGGCTACTCATGTGGTTGCAGCATGACGGGGCGCCCACACATAACAGTCGTGCTGTGCGCGGATATTGAAATGAACTCTTCGACGGCCGGGTAATTGGCAGAGGTACTCGTAGGACGTGGCCTCTGCGATCACCAGACCTCACGCCACTGGACTTTTTCTGCATGTATTCTTCAAGGTTCTAGTTCACCCACCTGGAAGCGAACACCTAGAAACGAAGAGGAATTAATGGATCGCATTCAACATGCCGCGAGTCACATCAGGGCACTGCCAGGATCCTTTGAAAGAGTTCGACAAAACACCGTTCGACGTTACCAATCTTGTGGCGCGTCAGAGGATCGCCAGTTCTAGCAACTGCTTTAAGTAAACAATGTCCTAGCTGCAAAAAAGGCCCTTTTCAGGGCCGACACAATTCGTTAATTCGCGAACTAACAGTTGTTGATGGGTTTGTTCCCGGTACGTCTTATCATGAAACTACAATGGATGCGTCGGGAGTCCGGCGGATTAGCCCCCACAGTGGAAGGCTGGCGCGCTACGACTGAGCGTGGATACATCGCGATCTCCGGCAGGCAGAGCAGTCACGGTCGTACGTTTTCCAGAGCATCCGGCAACAGGGCAATCCCGCGGCCAATCGGAGCGCGTGGCGCCAAGTTTCCGTAGTTTACAAAAGGTGCGTTGTCGACCTACACAACATTAGTAATTTTGGTTCCTACAGGCATCAGCTATCAAGGGTTAAAATTTCGTGACACAGTTTTTCTCCACCTTGACAGAGAGGGAGAGAGAGAGAGAGCAAATTCAGTGGAAACAATTAATAGTTCTGCACATAGTTGTAATCGGCTACCACGTGGAATAGCAAAGGAAACCACCCCGCTGCCCACTCAAAACTCCAGCTTAGAAGCTCAGCCTGGAATCTGGACGCTAGAGAAAATCTGTACCACGTTCGTTCGGCTATTTGTTGAATTTCGCTGTTCAGCATAATTAAAGTGGCACTTTCCCGAAACCCCTATATCTCTCATTGCCCGCAGATGTTTGAAATCTGGCCCAGTTGTAGAATTTTGGAACACGTATTATGTTCGAGTATAATGACTTTTCTGGAGACTAGAAATCTACTCTGTAGGAATCAGCATGGGTTTCGAAAAAGACGATCGTGTGAAACCCAGCTCGCGCTATTCGTCCGTGAGACTCAGAGGGTCATAGACATGGGCTCCCAGGTAGATGCCGTGTTTCTTGACTTCCGCAAGGCGTTCGATACAGTTCCCCACAGTCTTTTAATGAACAAAGTAAGAACATATGGACTATCAGACCAATTGTGTGATCGGAATGAAAGTTCCTAGATAACAGAACACAGCATGTCATTCTCAATGGAGAGAAGTCTTCCGAAGTAAGAGTTCAGGTGTGCCGCAGGGGTGTGTCGTAGGACCGTTGCTATTCAGAATATATATAAATGACCTTATGGATAACATCGGAAGTTCACTGAGGTTTTTTGCAGATGATGCAGTGATATTTTGAGAGGTTGTAACAATGGAAAATTGTACGGATATACAGGAGGATCTGCAACGAATTGACGCATGGTGCATGGAATGGCATTTGAATCTCACTGTAGACAAGTGTAATGTGCTGCGAATACATAGAAAGAAAGATCCTTTATCATTTAGCTACAATACAGCAGGTCAGCAACTGGAAGCAGTTAATTCTGAGAATTATCTGGGAGTAGGTATCAGGAGTGATTTAAAATGGAATGATCATACAAAGTTGATCGTCGGTAAAGCGGATGACTGAGATTCATTGGAAGAATCGTAGGGAAATGCAATCTTAAAACAAAGGAAGTAGGTTACAGTACGCTTGTTCGCCCACTGCTTGAATACTGCTCACCAGTGTGGGATCCGTACCAGATAGGGTTGATAGAAGAGACAGAGAAGATCCAACGGAGAGCAGCGCGCTTCGTTACAGGATCATTTAGTAATCGCGAAAGCGTTACGGAGATGATAGATAAACTCCAGTGGAAGACTCTGCAGGAGAGACGCTCAGTAGCTCGGTACTCGCTTTTGTTGAAGTTTCGAGAACATACCTTCAAGCAGTATATTGCTCCCTCCTACGTATATCTCGCGAAGAGACCATGAGGATAAAATCAGAGAGATTAGAGCCCACACAGAGGCATACCGACGATCTTTCTTTCCACGAACAATACGGGACTGGAATAGAAGGGAGAACCGATAGAGGTACTCAAGGTACTCTCCGCCACACACCGTCAGGTGGCTTGCGGAGTATGGATGTAGATGTAGAAAGGTGCCTATAGTCTTCTTCTTTAACTGTGCAAAAGCGTGGCGCCTTGCGGCTTCAACCTGGGGTTGGGCGACGCTACGAACAGCTAGGTGTCAACACATGCGGAAAAGAAACGCCAGAGCTCATGTAAGCTGTGTAAGGTGGGCTAAGGCTATCACTCTCACACCAAATTTCATCAATTTTCTGGCTGATGCCATTTTACACGCGTCACATGCTAGGAAGTTTGCCAAACCTCGTCTTACCCAGATGCATTGTCTGATCAAAAGTATCCGGACACCCGGCTGAAAATGACATACAAGTTCGTGGCGCCCTCCATCGGTAATGCTTCAACTCAGTATGGTGTTGGCACAGCCTTAGCATTGATGACAGCATCCAATCTCGCAGGCATACGTGAGCATTTCGAGGCTGATCGTGATAATTTTGTGTCGAAGGAAGCTACAGTCGAGAAAACGTGGGTTCACCGCTTCGAACCGCAATCAAAACAAAATCCATGGAGTGGTGCCACACTTTCCTCCGAAGAAAACGTTCGAAACCGCAACCTCAGCCGGACAGTCAAGGCGACGGACTTCTGGGACTCTTTGTTGACCGGATGTTTAGCACTGATCCCCACCTCCTCCTCCTCCCCCTCCTTGGTGTTGATCAACTCCAAATTGTCCTGTGCTACCCGCAGGCAATTGAGGAAACGACTTCAGCGTGTCCGCCGCAACAAAGTGCAAACGAACTTCTACTTCTCCATGATAACTCAAGGCCGCACCCAAGCCTATGCTCCCGAGAGGAACTCACAAAAATTCATTGGACTGTGCCTCGTCGCTGAGTCTACAGCCCAGATATCGCACCTTCCGACTTCCATCTGACCCAGTGAAGGATACACTCCGCGGAAATCAGTAAGGTTACTTATACAGCAAGATGTTGGCTCCTACGTCGACGATTCGAGTGGCACCACGCAAGTATACAGACCCTCCTAGTAAAGTAGCGGAAGGCCGTTGCAGTTTATTGTATGATTATATGATAGCGGAACAAACACTGGTAGCAGTTACTTCTGTAAAATATCTGGGAGTACGCGTGCGGAACGATTTGAAGTTGAATGATCATATAAAATTAATTGTTGGTAAGGCGGGTACCAGGTTGAGATTCATTGGGAGAGTGCTTAGAAAATGTAGTCCATCAACAAAGGAAGTGGCTTACAAAACACTCGTTCGACCTATACTTGAGTATTGCTCATCAGTGTGGGATCCGTACCAGATCGGTCTGACGGAGGAGATAGAGAAGATCCAAAGAAGAGCGGCGCGTTTCGTCACAGGGTTATTTGGTAACCGTGATAGCGTTACGGAGATGTTTAATAAACTCAAGTGGCAGACTCTGCAAGAGAGGCGCTCTGCATCGCGGTGTAGCTTGCTCGCCAGGTTTCGAGAGGGTGCGTTTCTGGATGAGGTATCGAATATATTGCTTCCCCCTACTTATACCTCCCGAGGAGATCACGAATGTAAAATTAGAGAGATTAGAGCGCGCACGGAGGCTTTCAGACAGTCGTTCTTCCCGCGAACCATACGCGACTGGAACAGGAAAGGGAGGTAATGACAGTGGCACGTAAAGTGCCCTCCGCCACACACCGTTGGTTGGCTTGCGGAGTATCAATGTAGATGTAGATGTAGATGTAGATTATGTTGAAAAATGCGGTTCTGTAGCCAAGAGAGTGGTGAATAATGCGGTGTATCGGAATTCTCATTAAAAAACCTTGTTTTCATAAAAAAAAGTGTTGCACTTACTTACTGAATACCTCTCTTGTAGAGAAATTGTTGTTGTTGTTGGTATAATCAGTCCAAAGACTGGTTTGATACAGCTCTCCATGCTACTCTATCCTGTGCAAGCTTCTTCATCTCCGAATAACTACTGCAACCCACATCCTTGTGAATCTGGTTACTGTATTCATCTCTTGATCTCCCTCTATGATTTTTACCCCCCATGCTTCCGTCCATTACTAAAATGGTGATCCTGTGATGCCTCAGAACGTGTCCTACCAACCGATCTCTTCTTCTAATCAAGTTGTGCCACAAATTCTTCTTCTACCCAATTCTGTTCAGTACCTTCTCATTAGTTACGTGATCCACCCATGTAATTATCAGTATTCCTCTGTAGCACCACATTTCGAAAGCTTCCATTCCGTTCGTGTCAAAAATGTTTAACGTCCATGTTCCACTTCGATACTGGGCCACACTCCATACAAATACTTTCAGGAAGGACTTCCTGACACTAAATCTATACTGGATGTAAATACATTTCTTTTCTTCAGAAACGCTTTCCTGGCCATCGCCAGTCTGCATTTTATATCCTCTCTGCTCCAACCATCACCAGTTATTTTGCTTCCCAAATTGCAAAACTCATCTACTCATTTAAGTGTCTTGTTTCCTAACCTAATTCCCTCAGCACAACCTGATTTACTTCGACGACATTCCATTCCAGTACCCTCGTTTTGCATTTGTTCATGTTTATCTTATATCCTCCTTTCAAGCCACTGTCCATTGCGTTCAGCTGCTCTTCGAAGCCCTTTGCTGTCCCTCATAGAATTTCAATGTCATCGGAAAATCTCAAGGTTTTTATTTCTTCTCCCTGGACTTTAATTCCTATTCCAAATTTTTCATTTGTTTCATTTACGGCTTGCTCAATTTAAAGATTGGATAACGTCGGGGATAGGATACTGTCCCGTCTCACTCCCGTCTCAACTATTGCTTCCCTTTCGTGCCCCTCGACTCGTATAAGTGCCATCCGGTTTTTGTACAAATTGTTGATAGCCTTTCGCTTCTTGTATTTTACCCCTGATACCTTCAAAATCTGAAAGAGAGTATTCCAGTCAACGTTGTCCAAAGGTTTCTGTAATCTACAAATGCTATAAACGTTCGTTAATCTTTCCTTAAACAATATTCTATTTCTCGAGAATCCAAATTGATGTTCCTCGAGGTCGGCTTCTACCAGTTTTCCCATTCTTCTGTATTAGTGATTGCAACTGTGACGAATCAAATTTTCACACCTGTCGCACATGTACATACCCACTCCATCTTCAGGCCACTAGAGGCCCATCGGGACCATCCGACCGCCGTGTCATCCTCAGTTGAGGATGCAGATGGGAGGGGCGTGTGGTCAGCACACCACGCTCCCGGTCGTTATGATGGTTTTCTTTGACTGGATCCGCCACTATTCGGTCGAGTAGCTCCTCAATTGGCATCACGAGGCTGGGTGCACCCCAAAAAATGGCAACAGCGCATGGCGGCTGGATGGTCACGCATCCAAGTGCCGGCCACGTCCGACAGTGCTTAACTTCGGTGATCTCACCGAAACCGGTGTATCCACTGCGGCAAGGTCGTTGCCACATGTACATAAAATAGTGCGATATTATCAGTCGTGACGTTTCCAAAATTTTTTGGAACGTCACATGTAGGAAGGCGCGGTGCCACATTTTAGGACTTATTGTTTGTCTCGCAGACTAAATGTTTCATTTTTCTGCACGTATGTTTCGCAGGTGCTGGAGCTACACCCGCACTCTCGCTACATCCACATCGGCTGTGACGAGGTGTTCCACCTGGGCACGTGCTCCCGCTGCCGGAGCCAGCTACTCGAGGACTGGTGAGTGGGACGGGCCTAAGAGCCACCAGTGAGCTATTATGTCTGGCAACTCTGCAGAGGGTGCGGGGAGTAGGGACTGCTACAGAACTTGCAACATTTATTCAAAATGCTTTTTTTTTTTTTTCAAACACATTAAGTAACCTCTCCCATTTACATTATGTGATCGAAAGTATCCGCACACCTGGCTCAAAATGTCTTATAAGTTCGTGGCGCCCTCCATCGGTAATACTGGAATTCAATGTGGTGTTGGCTCACCCTTAGCCTTAATGACAGACTACACTCTCGCAGGCATACGTTCAGTCAGGTGCTGGAAGGTTTCTTGGGGAATGTCAGCCCATTCTTCACGGAGTGCTGCACTGAGGAGAGGTATTGATGTGGGTGGGTCAGGCCTGGCACGAAGTCGGCGTTCCAAAACATCCCAAAGGTGTTCTGTAGGATTCAGGGCAGGACTTTGTGTAGCCCAGTCAATTACAGAGATGTTATTGTCGTGTAACCACTCCGCCAAAGGCCGTGAATTATGGTGCTCGATCGTGTTGAAAGATGCAGTCGCCATCCCCCAATTGCTCTGCTACAGTAGAAAGCAATACCGTGCCTAGAACACCAATGTAGGGCTGTGCTGTGGTAGAGCCACGCAAAACACGACCACTCCATAACACCACCACCTCCGAATTTGGCTGTTGACACTAAACACGCTGGTAGGCGACGTTCACCGGGCATTCGCCATACCGACAACCCTGCCATCGGATCGCCACATTGCGTACCGTGGTTAGCCACTGCACACAACTTTTTCCACTGTTCAGTCGTTAAATGTTTACGCTCCTTGCACCAAGCGAGGCGTCGTTTGGTATTTACATGCGTGATGTGTGGCTTGTGAGCAGCCGCTCGACCACGAAATCAAAGTTTTCTCACCTCCCACCTAACTTTATATTAAAAATGAAGAAATTCCTCCAGCTGTATTTGAGGTGACGATTTTATTTTGGCGACTAGTTTGAACGTTGTAACAACGTCATCTTCAGGCCCATACACTTGTTGACATCAACTGCGTGCGACTGACACTAGAAGTCAGTGGTGCGATACGGACGTGCTCCGTGAGAACTAACTACTACATTCCTCACGGAGCACGTCCGTATCGCACCACTGACTTCTAGTGTCAGCCGCACGCAGTTGATGTCAACAAGTGTATGGGCCTGAAGATGACGTTGTTACAACGCTCAAACTTGTCGCCAAAATAAAATCGTCACCTTAAATACAGCTGGAGGAATTTCTTCATTATTAATATAAATTTACACCAGCTGACGTCCCACTGTCTTCCATTTCAACTATGGATGTACGAAGATCCTGGCTGCGTGCAGACAAACGCAGAGATTTCCATACACTCTGTCTCATCTACTGCCTTATAAATGTACACTGTCCCTCATATCTCTCCTCGTCCCTAACGCTCATGTCGGAACAACATGACAGAAACACACGTTCCCATTCTAATAAAATCCTCTCTGTTCCACTGCATCGCTGTCACCTTCTCCAAGTCCTTTACAGTAGCGGGAACCAGACTCTGGAATAACCTCCCTCGTTATGTTAGAGAACTTAAAAACATGACCGGCTTCAAAAAACAGTTAATGACGTATCTACTTAAGCAACAGTAATGCCTTCCTCTGTACATGAGTGCACTTCACCTCATTACTTCCCTCTCTCCCCCTCCTTAAACCTCCCTTCCCCAAAACTCGCTATACTAGTAAACATCTACTTTACACACCAAAATATTAATGTACATCTGCACAAACCTTCATTACTATTGCCAATCTTTCTCATGTTTGTCATTATTATTTGATTTTTTTTACTGTTATTATTATTGCTTTCACCATAATCTGTATGTATAGCACCTGATGTAAAAATACTGCCAGCATTTACTTTATTAGGTCTTAGTCATGTTTATCATTATTATTTGATTTTTTGTTTTACTGTTATTATTATTCCTTTTATCATAATCTGTATGTATAGCAACTGTTGTAAACATACTTCCGCATTTACTTTATTAGGTCTTAGTCACTACTCTTTATTCATATTGTCACTAGAGTAAGCTAATTTTCTCATTTAAACTATGTTCATGATGTAACTCTGATGTGTGAAATGCTGCATGTGTGGAACACTGGTCCGATGTTAGAGAGGGCCTGATGGCCCTAATCTGATCAGGTTAAATAAATAAATAAATAAGATCCCACCTAACTGTCATAGTACTTGCAATGGATGCTGATGCAGTTTGGAATTCCTGTGTGATGGCCTGGAGAGATGTCTGCGTATTACACATTACGACTCTCTTCAACTGTTCGCAGTTTCTGTGAGTAACAGACGCGGTCGGCGTGTACGCTTTTGTGCTGTAGGTGTCGATTCACGTTTCCACTTCACTATCACACCGGGAACATTGGATCTATAGATGTTTAGGAATGTGAAAATCTCGCGCACAGACGTATGACACAAGTGACACCCAATCACCTGACCATGTTGGAAGTCGGTGAGTTCCGCGGATCGCCCCACGATGTCTGATGACTACTGAGGTCGCTGATATGGAGTACCTGGCAGTAGGTGGCAGCATAATACACCTAGTATGAAAAACGTATGTTTTTGGTGGTGTCCAGGTACTTTTGATCACATAGTGTATTGTCATTCAGCAGAACAATCGTTTCATGGGATGTGTGAAAGATCATGCTATCTCGTTTAAACCATAAATCGTCATTTTCACTAATAAAAGGGAAAACCAATCAGAAAGCATGTTTCGGTAACGGTCGCCGATCACAGTGACAGCAGCTCGATCATCACTTCCAAAAAAGTCCGGGCCGATCTCTCCTTCTGCTCAGAATCCGCACCACACAGCCGTGCGTTGTGGATGCACCTCATCTTCCACAGTCACTAGCGGATTTCCGTTACCCCAAATTCTGCAATTCTACTTATTGACGTACCCACTGAGGTGGAAGTGCGACTCATCTGAGAAAATTATTCTTTTTGTGAAGTTCTTGTCGAGCCAAGACGCCCTGAGCAAATCGATGTCTGTTTACATGATCTGCAGGCTTCAACTCTTGTGTAAGTTGAATATTGTATGCATACATTTTCAGATCTTTTGAAATGATTTCATGCAGTGAACTTGGTGATAAAGTCAATTATTGAGAATTTTTAACATGTAGTTCCAACGCAGCGTAGGCGGCTGACCGACCGCTCTCCACCAAGTGGGGCCGGGGCTGTTCCTCAGCTGAGTAACGTATCTTGACATGGTACCACGGTAAATTAGCTTTTTGTGTATGACCGTGCGTTATTCCGACATGTATTAGTTTATTTTATGCTTCTGAAGAAGGCTAAATTAGCTGAAGAACGCTAGATTACTCTAGCTGAAGAAGGCTAGATTACTCTAGCTGGATCCTGGGTAAAGATGAGTAACTTTTCGCAACTGAGGCGAATCTTTGACGTATCTATTGTTGAGGTTGTCGGCGAAAGGATTTTTTGGGGCTTACGATCACATTGACACCCACAACATCAATGTTTTCATGTGTTCGAACAAAACGCGATGGTCGTGTTTTCTTAACGTTTGAATCAGAACCCGTGGTCTCAAACTTCCTGATCAACTTCCGAACTGATGACTCGCTTGGAACAGCATTACGTTCGAGTGTACATGCAATTCACGTACGCCGGCCGTTGTGGCCGAGCGGTTCTAGGCGCTACAGTCTGGAACCGCGCGACTGCTACGGTCGCAGTTTCGAATCCTTCCTCGGGCATTGATTTGTGTGATGTCCTTAGGTTAGTTAGGTTTAAGTAGTTCTAAGTTCTAGGGGACTGATGACCCCAGAAGTTAAGTCCCATAGTGCACAGAGCCATTTGAACCAATTCACGAACGGTTGCCGTGGGACTTTCTCTGTTTTTGTAACGACTGTTTATCACTTGGATACGTTGCTTAGTTCTCATTCGCTCCATGACGAAAATAAACATCAAACAACAATGCTCGCCACAGAAAAGCTGTCAGACTACTAACGGGAAGGATCGCAGATAACAAACATGAAACAAACCACGGCTTCCAGCCGTCATGTGACAAAATGGAGCAATAATCAAATTCGTAATTAGTATAGTTACCATTCAAAACTGGTTAAAATATCATGGAAAGGGGTAGTAGCCGGCTGCGGTGGCCGTGCCGTTCTAGGCGCTGCAGTCCGGAACCGCGGGACTGCTACGGTCGCAGGTTCGAATCCTGCCTCGGGCATGGACGTGTGTGATGTCTTTAGGTTAGTTAGGTTTAAGTAGTTCTAAGTTCTAGGGGACTGATGACCTAAGATGTTAAGTCCCGTAGTGCTCAGAGCCCAAAGGGGTAGTAGAAGAAGATGACAAGGGAGATACGATACTGAGAGACAATTTTGACAGCGCGCTGAGCACTCAGTCGAAACATGGCTCCCGTACCTGAAGACATTCCGTAAGAGTAACTCAGTTCTTTTGGAGCACATACCGAGATAAAACTATTCCACACGCTCTGCAAGGTACGTGAGATTTTCAGAAAGAAAGTGTACTAGATTTTTTTTTATTTTTTTTAGAAAAAATATATTTGAAAAAAAAAAAGAAATACAGGATATTGTTGACAGTTTTTCCATATAATTACCATCCGTTTCAATGCATGTGATGAGCCGTGGCACAACTTTCTTTACGCCCTCGTCGAGGAATTCCTCTCCTCCACTTCAGAACCTCTTCTGCACCTGCTCGTCGGTTGAAAACTTAATTCCACTAGTGTGCGTCTTCATGGAGGAGAGAGCATGATAATCTGATGGCACTCACTCAGGCGAATACGGCTGGTGGTTCAAAACATCCCAGCCAGATGTCCAATAGCGCCTTGGTTATGTGACGACGAACGTTATTGTGCAGCAAGCACACTCCACACGTCACCACTCTCCTCCTTTTGCCGTGAACGCTCCTCCCCCCCCCCCCTTTTTTATTTTTTGGACCTTACGATGATATCGTTGTGCGTCGATTGTCTCTTCCTGAGGCATAAATTCCACCAAAATCATGCCTTTTCGGTCCCAAATCACTGAGAGCACGATTTTTTTGCCCGAATTTGCGGTTTTGAGATTTTTCGCAGGTGAGGAATTGGTGTGACGCCACTGTGACCTCTGACTTTCTGTCTGAGGCGTGTAATGAGCCAGCCACGTTACTCTCCAGTCTCAACAGAGTTCAGAAAATCCATACCTTCCAATTCAAGTCGGTCAAGAAGCTCGCAGCCGCAACTGACACGATTTTTCCTGTGTTGCTCTGTCATCTGTTTTCGGATCCATCTGGCGCACAGTTTCCGGTATCCCAGCGTTGCTGTGAGTGTCTCCTACAAGAGAGTTCTGGAGAGTTGTGGAAACATCGCAGAAATTTCATCCACTGTTCAAAATGCTTCAAATGGCTCTAAGCACTATGGGACTTAACATCTGAGGTCATCAGTACCCTAGACTTCGAACTACTTAAACCTAACTAACCTAAGGACATGAGACACATCCATACCCGAGGCAGGATTCGAACCTGCGACCGTAGCAGCAGCGCGGATCCGGACCGAAGCGCCTAGAACCACTCGGACACAGCGGACGGCTCATCCACGGTTAACGGGCGGTCTTCAAGAACAGTATCCTCAATTTTTTAGGTCAACTCGTAAGTGAAAATTGAAGGTCTTTCCTATTCGTCGTGAACCTTTGTTCTGCCTTCACTTAACTCCTTATACCACTAAACACACTTACGCTGTTTATAACTCCTTCGCCGCAAACCGTTTTGATGTGTGAAAAAATTTCGGTAGGTTTTATTCCTTCCGCAAGTAGAGGGCGGATCACAGCAAGTGGCTCGCATTTGGTGGCATTCCTTACCGACCTTTCTGTCGCAGGTGGACGCTACGACGTCAGATGAGGTACTACAGTGTTCGCTCTGGTCAGGTGATCCCCCTCTACATCTCACTGTTGAAAACGCTCAAAAACCAAAAACACTTATTTTGTGAACGTGCGTCATATATGAGACAGGCGAGGTATTTCCCGATTTAAAGAAAAATATATTAAGTGCAGTCCAAAGAACACAAGTGCTGACGTATGTAAATAATACTATATATCAGTTTAAGAAGTCACAGATGCAAAATACGAAAGCGATTTATATACAAAGGTATTTAACGATTGTTAGAAGACAGACCATAAGTGAAGTCAGTTCGGGGCACGCGCGAGGCAGTACTGACCTAATGACTTGTCTTATAACATAGTCCGTATGAAGGCATTTGTGAATTAGAGAAATGTTTTGAGTATCTTGACTGGAGTATACTAATACTGTCAATATGAAGCAAGCAGCGATAAAATAGACTGGGCAAAATGATATACACTGAAGAGCCAAAGAAACTGGTGCACGTGCCTAATATCGTGCAGACGTTCCGCAACACGACGTGGCATGGACTCGACTATTGTCTGAAGCAATGCGGGAGGGAACTCACACCATGAATCCTGCAGGGCTGTCCACAAATCCGTAAGGGTAAGAGGGCGGAGAGATCTCTTCTGAGCAGCACGTTGCAAGGTATCCCAGATATGCTCAGTAATGTTCATGTCTGGGGAGTTTGGTGGGAAACAGAAGTGTTTAGACTCAGAAGCGTGTTCCTGGAGCCACTCTGTAGCAATTCTGGACGTTTGGGTGTCACATTGTCATGCTTGAATTGCCAACGTCCGTCGGAATGCACTATGGACATGAATGGATGCAGGTGATCAGACTGGATACTTATGTACGTCTCACCTGTCAGAGTCGTATCTAGACGTTCAGGGGTCCCATATCACTCCAACTGCACACACCCCACAGCATTACAGAGCCTCACCACCTTCAACGGTTCCCTGCTGACATGCAGGGTCCATGGATTATAAGAGTGTCTCCATACCCCTACATGTCCATCTCCTCTATACAATTTGAAACGAGACTCATCCGACCAGGCAACATGTTTCCAGTCATCAACAGTCCAATCTCGGTGTTGAAGGCCCAGGCGAGGCGTGAAGCTTTATTTCGTGCAGTCATCAAAGGTACACGAGTGGTCCTTCGGCTCCCTTATCCCGTACAGATGATGTTTCGTTGAATGGTTCGCACGCTGACACTTGGTGATCGCTCGGCACTGTAGTCTGCAGAAATTTACCGAAGGGTTGAACTTCTGTCACGTTGAACGATTCTCTTCAGTCGTCATTGGTCCCGTTCTTGGAGGATCTTTTGCCGTCCGCAGCGATGTCGGAAATTTGATGTTTTACCAGATTCCTGATATTCACAGTACACTAGTGAAATGGTCGTACGGGAAAATCTCCATCGCCACCTCGGAGATGCTGAGTCCCATCGCTCGTGCGCCGACTATAACATGACGTTCGAACTCACTTAAATCTTGATAACCTGCCATTGTAGCAGCAGTTACCGATCTGACGACTGCGCCAGACACTTGTTTTAAATAGGCTTCGCCGACCGCAGCGCCGTATTCTGCCTGTTTAAACATATCTCTGTATTTGAATACACATGCCTATAGTATTTTCTTTGGGGCTTCAGCGTGTGTGAGTAACAGTCAAATGAAAGTCGAACACCCGCCACAACGGCACAATGGAATGCTTCCATTCAAAAGTAATCATCACACGCCTCTAAGACAGCTGCCGCACTGGGCCTGTGGCCGTATAGCGAGCGGCCGAGGAATGCAGGCCACGTCTGCTACACAGCTGTCTGAAGGGTAGTCGACACGTAGGCGCTAGCCGCGCGACACTACGACAGCTGGACGAGTTCGCCCACAACCAAGGTCATAACACAGCAATAGTGTATAGCTGTGATGTGACACTGTGCCGTTCCGCTACCAGAATGGCGACAGTACCGAAGCGTAACAACAGTGGGGCCAACTGTCGCGCGGAATGTGTGCCATGGCGTGTATTCTGTTTTAATTTCACTGTCCCTTATACAACCTGTATACAAATCTGACTGTAGTTATAAGAAAAAAATGGCTCTGAGCATTATGGGACGTAACATCTGAGGTCATCAGTCTCCTAGAACTTAGAACTACTTAAACCTAACTAACCTAAGGGCATCACACACTGAGCCGTGGTAAATATTGCTGTTTTGAAGAGCGCGCCGCAGCGCGTTGTGTGAAGCAGTCGCCCTCCATTTCCGGCGGTGGCGCCGTTGTGGCAATCGCAGGTTTGGTGTCTGTCTCTAGAGGGAAAGCAGAAAGGTTGCCTGTTCACGTACATTTAAGGGGCGCTATCAGCTAGGCAGCTGGTCAGTCGGAGTGAGGCTAGGTCAGTCTCTCGTCCCCAGCTTGCTAGTCTGTCTCTCGTCCGCATTTGTTTGGCAGTTAGTGTCTGTCTGTCTGTCGTTCGGAGTGCTAGTGTGTCTGTCGTTCGGATCAACCTTTAAATCCGGCAAAATGAGAGTCTTTCCACTCCGCCAGTAAGAGAACTCAGCGAGTGGTCGCCCGGTCGGGGTTTAGTTCCTGCATCTGAGCCTGCGTGTTAGACCGCCAGTCTGCTCGAGTTGCTCGGGCAACGGTCATTGACGGTTGGATCGGTCGGTTGGTCGGTCGCGCACTGAGACACGAGATGACTTGTCCGCCTTGAGCGTCGGCGCATGTGAGGTCGCCACGTGAGTCCAGTGGGGCGCGCCTTAAGGAAGGGGGTAGTGGCTTCGCGGTTGACACGAGAGCATCAAGAGTGAAACCACGACATCGGGCTGGCCGGGGCGAGCTGCGACGCCGTGAGACGGGAGATCGGCGCGCCTTCCTGCGTCCGTTGAAGCGGCTGGCAGCTGACGGTTCGGGAGAGCGATTTGGGGGTGCTGCGCCAGGTCTTCGCCAGAAATCGCAGTTTATTAGAATTTAAGTGATTGGAGATATGTTGTTTCATTTACTTGTTAAATTCTACTTGTTTTCTTGGTGAGGTCACCAGCCGCTTTGTTTTGGAGTCGTCCCACCATTCTTCTCCGTTTGCCCATCCGCGGGAAGGTGGTTGTTTGTGAATTTGGTGGTCCGTATTCCCTTGTGGAATTGGGGAGGTTTAGAGCAGTCTGCGGTGCGGGTTGTTTAGTAACCCCCTCCCCGTCAATCTGCCATACGTTAATAGTTGCCTCTGTCATGTTTGTCGGATTCGGTGTTAACGAATTTATTGCTTAAAGGCCGAATTCTTGAAATATGTTTTTATCTTGCCTATCATCTTGCGAGGTGGTATATGTGTAATGTAGAGCATGTTGTACATTTTATGTAAATCTGCATTTTATGGGTTTTATTTAAATAGTCATTTTAGGTTATAAGGTTGCCACCTTTCCACCTTAAGAGCCCTTTAAAAAGATAAAAAATTGCACTTTCGGTGGCAAATAATTTGAGTGTTTTACCATTTCCATCCCTCTTACGGTATACGTAGTTTACGTGTTTGTGTGAGTTGTTAAAAATTTTTAAGTTTAATGTAATCTGGTGTGTTGCAGATTTGCACCAGTGTACTCTTTCAGAGGTTGTTGTGAGTGGTCATGACTACAACCGTGTTGAAAGGGAGCAGGCAAGCTTCTCAACCCGAAGGCTCATACAGTTCATATTATTCTTTCTGCCTGTAAATAAAATTGTAACTTGATATTTCGAGGGTGCTTTTCTGCTTATAATTTTAAATTTGTTTTTGAAAAAGCTCTTAGGAATAAAATTCACATTTGTTAAAAGTAATTTCATTTCCCATCAGTTACTTCCTGGCAACTACTTCCACGCTCGCCTAGTGTGATTAAATGTGTTAATGTTCTTGATGAATCGCTAGTAAATAAAGTAAATTCTTTAAGAAAAGATTTTGAAAGTAAATTTACGGTTCACACACATCCATGCCCGAGGTAGGATTCGAACCTGCGACCGTAGTAGCAGTGCGGTTCCAAAATAAACCGCCTAGAACCGGCCGGCTGTAGTTATAAGAGTCGAAGTCGAAGGACATGAAAGGGAAGCAGTGGTTTAGAAGGGAGTGAGACAGAGTCGTACAGAATGAAGCGGTTCTGGTTTTCAGCGTGAGATACGTTGAGCGATAGCGGTGCCTGATAGCCGTCATACTAGTTTACTTGTCTGTTAATTCGGCTGCAAACCAACACCGACATCAATAGTTCAGTTATACGTGCCGACGTCGCAAGCTGAAGATGAAGAGATGGAGGAAGTATATGTAGATACTGAACGGGTTATTCAGTGCGTAAAGGGAGACGATAAACTGATAGTCATGGGGCACTATAATGCGGATTTAGGGGAAGGAGTAGAAGAAAGGGTCTTAGTAGTAGAAATGAGAGAGTAGAAAGATTGAGATCAGCACTAAATTTCAGCTAGTAACAGCGAATACTCCGTTCAGGAACCACGAGACGAGGAAGTATACTTGGAAAAGCCCGGGAGATACGGCAAGATTGGAGTTGGATTACATCATGCTCAGGCAGAGATTCCGAAATCAGATAATGTTTTGTAAGACGCACCCACGAGCAGATAAGACTCAGATCACAATTTAGGGATTATGAAGAGTAGGCTGTACTTTGAGAGAGGAATCAATGTGCAAAGAGGTGAATGCGAAAGTACTAAGGAAGGAAGAGATGCGCCTGAAGTTTTGTGAGGCTACAGATACCGCGATAATGAATAGCACAGTAGACAGTTCCGTTGTAGAAGAATGGATCTCTCTAAAAAGAGCAAACGAAGACGTTGGAGAGAAAAACATAGATTCAAGGAAGATAACTGCGAATAAATCACGGGTAACAGAAGAAATACTTCAGCTGATCAACGAAAGAAGGAAGTACAAAAATGTTCAAGAGAATTCAGGAATTCATATCGACCGCTGGTATGAATGCTCTGTGTCGGCTATAATCAACTAACATTCTCTTTGCGGTCTTTGGATCTAGTAATCCGGTCGATTCCTATTTCCTCATTGGCGCTCGGTCGTTAAACTTTCTGGTTCGGCTTTTACAAATTGTTTCGCGTCTACGTTCAAGAGTATGTTAGATCGGGTTCAAAGTGGCCGCGACGTTCTCCAATGGCACAAACAGATCTGAGAACATTCGTGCTGCCCTTCTTTGTTCAACTGTTTGGTACAGGTACCACACAGTTCAACAATGCTGCTGCATGGGTCGCACGTGTAAGCATTATGCTTAATACACTCATTAAATTTTGCCAGTGTACTACCAACGAATGGAAATCTGCCACCTGTGTAATGTGCCGCGAATACATAGAAAGATAGATCCCTTATCATTTAGCTACAATATAGCAGGTCAGCAACTAGAAACTTCCATAAATTATCTGCGAGTAGGCATTAGGAGTGATTTAAAATGGAATGACCATATAAAATTAATCGTCGGTAAAGCAGATGCCAGACTGAGATTCATTGGAAGAATCCTAAGGAAATGCAATCCGGAAACAAAGGAAGTAGGTTACAGTACACTTGTTCGCCCACTGCTTGAGTATTGCTGACCGGTGTGGGATCCGTACCAGATAGGGTTGATAGAAGAGATAAAGAAGATCCAACGGAGAGCAGCGCGCTTCGTTACAGGATCATTTAGTAATCGCGAAAGCGTTACGGAGATAATAAAATGGTTCAAATGGCTCTGAGCACTATGGGACTTATCGTCTGAGGTCATCAGTCCCCTAGAACTTAGAACTACTTAGACCTAACTAACCTAAGGACATCACACACACATCCATGCCCGAGGCAGGATTCGAACCTGCGACCGTAGCGGTCACGCGGTTCCAAACTGAAGCGCCTAGAACCCCACGGCCACACCGGCACGGAGATGATAGATAAACTCCAGTGGAAGACTCTGCAAGAGAGACGCTCAGTAGCTGGGTACGGGCTTTTATTGAATTTTCGAGAACATACCTTCACCGAGGAGTCAAGCAGTATATTGCTCCCTCCTACGTATATCTCGCGAAGAGACCATGAGGATAAAATCAGATTAGAGCCCACACAGAGGCATACCGACAATCTTTCTTTCCACGAACAATAGGAGCGTGGAACAGAAGGGAGAACCGATAGAGGTACTCAAAGTACCCTCCACCACACACCGTCAGGTGGCTTGCGGAGTATGAATGTAGATGTAGATGTAGATTGTTTCCTTGCGATTGATGTTACAAGAAAATGGTCAAATGCGTGTGAGTTCAGACAGATAGATTCATATTCACCAAGTTCTTAAAGTAAGAGGCATTGTAGACATAAAATACGAAGCTCCAATGTCTCTGTTATACACTTCAGCTATATGATATGTACGATAGGCAATAATGTCTCTATCATAAAACGCTTCTAGTCCTTCTGTAAGTAGTCTGTTTAGGTTTTCTTATTGGTAACGCCACGTAGCGCTCTGTGTGAAAATCTTTGGCTGTGCTGCGTGCAGTCTGTGGCTAGTTTGCATTGTTGTCTGCCATTGTAGTGTTGGGCTGTTGGCTGTTAACAGCGTGTAGCGTTGCGCAGTTGGAGGTGAGCCGCCAGCAGTGGTGGATGTGGGGAGAGAGACGGCGGAATCTTGAGAGCGGACGATCTAGACGTGTGTCCATCAGAGACAGTAAATTTGTAATATTGGATATCATGGACTGATAATATATATATATATATATATATATATATATATATATATATATATATATGTGTGTGTGTGTGTGTGTGTGTGTGTGTGTGTGTGTGTGTGTGTGTGTGTGCGTGACTTTTGAACACTATTATGGTAAATACATTGTTTGTTCTCTATCAAAATCTTTCATTTGCTAACTATGCCTATCAGTAGTTAGTGCCTTCCGTAGTTTGAATCTTTTACTTAGCTGGCAGTAGTGGCGCTCACTATATTGCAGTAGTTGGAGTAACGAAGATTTTTGTGAGGTAAGTGATTTGTGAAACGTATAGGTTAATTTAGTCAGGGCCATTCTCTTGTAGGGATTATTGAAAGTCAGATTGCGTTGCGCTAAAAAATATTGTGTGTCAGTTTAAGCACAGTCATGTATAATTTTTCTAAGGGGACGTTTCACTTCAACTTTAGACACTTTGTCTTCTGGGTGCCGTACAATTGCTACAGTCACCCATCCATTGCCAGCTCAATTGGTATCATTATTACGTAGAGTGAAATTAAGCACTCCTCCACAAAAAACAGATGGGCCGTGCAAAAACACCTGCCCATTAGTATGATTTACTTTCATGTTGATGTTATCTACAGCTTTGTAAACTGTCTGGCGTGTGCGCCTCCTCCTCCTTCTGTAGTAGCGCGGTATCTCTGTGTACGTGCTGCTGCTCGGTGGATGACGCCCTGTGACAAACGTTACTCGTGCAGCTGCGTTATCAAACCCGCAGTCGGGCGCAGGAAGCGATAAGGAGAAACTCGCCTCAGCGCGCGTGACCTTGAGCGCGAGGTCATCGGTCCCTAGACTTACACACCATTTAAACTAACCTATGCTAAGAACAACACATACACACCCGTGCCCGAGGGAGGACTCGACCTCCGGCGGGAGGGGCCCCGCAGTCCGTGACATGGCGCCTCAAACCGCACGGCCACTCCCCACGGCTGATTGATGTTGCGTGATCATTCAAATTCATATCCCCACAAATTGTTTGTTACACCCATTATTAGTAGACATTGTAGCTCTTTGTTAATGAAATTGTGCTCTTGGAGGAACAATGATTTTTTTTTCTTTTGTAAAGCGTACAATTTTCCTTTTCTGTACATTTAAAGCAATGTAGCAGTGTTCAACCATTTCGAAGTCTTATCAAGATCTAACTAGATATTTGTAAAGGTTTCATTCACATAGTTTTTCACTAAACTTAACTGTGTCATCTGCAGAATGTCTGAAGACAATATTCAGAATGAGATTTTCACTCTGCAGCGGAGTGTGCGCTGATATGAAACTTCCTGGCAGATTAAAACTGTGTGCCCGACCGAGACTCGAACTGTTGACCTTTGCCTTTTGCGGGCAAGTGCTCTACCATCTGAGCTACCGAAGCACGACTCACGCCCAGTACTCACAGCTTTACTTCTACCAGTATCTCGTCTCCGAGTCGTGCTTCGGTAGCTCAAATGGTAGAGCACTTGCCCGCGAAAGGCAAAGGTCCCGAGCTCGAGTCTCGGTCGGGCACACAGTTTTAATCTGCCAGGACGTTTCAGTGTTAATATTGTCTACGAGGTCATCACCATACTGATGAGCCAAAACGCTTTGACCACCTGCTTACGTGCGGTAGCGTTCTCGCTTCCCACGCCCGGCTTCCCGGGTTCGATTCCCGGCGGGGTCAGGGATTTTCTCTGCCTCGTGTTGGCTGGGTGTTGTGTGATGCCCTTAGGTTAGTTAGGTTTAAGTAGTTCTAAGTTCTAGGGGACTGATGACCATAGATGTTAAGTCCCATAGTGCTCAGAGCCATTTGAACCATTTGAACCACCTCCTTAAATAGCTTATTTGTCTGTCCTTGGGAAAAAACACATCACAGATTCTGCGGATCAAGGATCCGACAGATTGTTCGTAGGTTTGTCAGTCTCTGGAACAAAATACTCCAGATTCTGTGTATCAGGATCCGACAGTTAGTTGGTGGGTTTGTGGAGGCATGTGTCATTAGATGTCTACGCAAAGGTCATGTACTTCGCGTAAATAACGGGACGCACAATAGCGAACAGGAGTTACATCAGGCGAATTTGTTCACCGAGGCATCACCGAGAGTTCTCTACAATGCTACTCAAACCACTGTAGCACGATTCTGGCTCCGAGACACGGAAAACTGATGAAACATGACATCACCGTCGGGGAAGACATCAAGCGTGAAGGGATGCAGTTGTTAGCGTGTCTTTGATTGCTACCACATGTCTCCCTAAGCATAATACCACATGTCTCCCTAAGAATATTACCAACCTGCTTCCGCAATGTTACTTTGTGCCAGGAAGGGCTCTCAAAAAGGGAGGTGTCCTGGCGTCTCAGAGTCTACCAAAGCGATGTTGTTCGGAGACGGAGTAGATACAGAGAGACAGGAACTGTGAATGACATGCCTCACTCAGGCCTCCCAAGGGCTTCTAGTACAGTCGATGACCGCTGACTACGGATTATGGCTCGGAGGAACCCTGACAGCAACGCCACCATTTTGAATAGTGCTGTTTGTGCAGCCACTGGACGTCGTGTTACGACTCAAACTGTGCGCAATAGGCTGCATGATGCGCAAGTTCACTCCCGACGTCCATGGCGAGGTCCATCTTTGCAACCACGACACTACGTAGCGTGGTACAGATGGGCACAACAACATGCCGAATGGACCGCTTAGGATTGGCATTACTTTCTCTCCACCGATGAGTGTCGCATATGCCTTCTACCAGACAATCGTCGGAGATTTGTTTGGAGGCAACCCGGTCAGGCTGAACGCCTTAGACACACTGTCCAGCGGGTGCAGCAAGGTGGAGGTTTCGTGCTGTTTGGGGTCGCATTATGTGACAGTTCCTCTCTGTATCTCCTCCACGTCCTAACAACATCGCTTTGGTTCACTGCGAGACAACTGACACAAAGTAGCAATGCGGATGCGATCGAACCCCGGCCGTCTAGGCATGGGTGAACTACAGACAACACGAGCCGTGTACCTTTTGGCAGGTTTAGTGACATCTCTGAACAGTCAAAGGGGCTGTGTCTGTGATACAATATCCACATTCAACGTCTAACTTCAGAAGTTCTGGCAACTGGGGCGATGAAAAAACTCTTTTTGATGTGTGTATTAACCGACAGAAAATCATTGAATAAAACAGAAATAATACACTCCTGGAAATGGAAAAAAGAACACATTGACACCGGTGTGTCAGACCCACCATACTTGCTCCGGACACTGCGAGAGGGCTGTACAAGCAATGATCACACGCACGGCACAGCGGACACACCAGGAACCGCGGTGTTGGCCGTCGAATGGCGCTAGCTGCGCAGCATTTGTGCACCGCCGCCGTCAGTGTCAGCCAGTTTGCCGTGGCATACGGAGCTCCATCGCAGTCTTTAACACTGGTAGCATGCCGCGACAGCGTGGACGTGAACCGTATGTGCAGTTGACGGACTTTGAGCGAGGGCGTATAGTGGGCATGCGGGAGGCCGGGTGGACGTACCGCCGAATTGCTCAACACGTGGGGCGTGAGGTCTCCACAGTACATCGATGTTGTCGCCAGTGGTCGGCGGAAGGTGCACGTGCCCGTCGACCTGGGACCGGACCGCAGCGACGCACGGATGCACGCCAAGACCGTAGGATCCTACGCAGTGCCGTAGGGGACCGCACCGCCACTTCCCAGCAATTTAGGGACACTGTTGCTCCTGGGGTATCGGCGAGGACCATTCGCAACCGTCTCCATGAAGCTGGGCTACGGTCCCGCACACCGTTAGGCCGTCTTCCGCTCACGCCCCAACATCGTGCAGCCCGCCTCCAGTGGTGTCGCGACAGGCGTGAATGGAGGGACGAATGGAGACGTGTCGTCTTCAGCGATGAGAGTCGCTTCTGCCTTGGTGCCAATGATGGTCGTATGCGTGTTTGGCGCCGTGCAGGTGAGCGCCACAATCAGGACTGCATAGGACCGAGGCACACAGGGCCAACACCCGGCATCATGGTGTGGGGAGCGATCTCCTACACTGGCCGTACACCACTGGTGATCGTCGATGGGACACTGAATAGTGCACGGTACATCCAAACCGTCATCGAACCCATCGTTCTACCATTCCTAGACCGGCAAGGGAACTTGCTGTTCCAATAGGACAATGCACGTCCGCATGTATCCCGTGCCACCCAACGTGCTCTAGAAGGTGTAAGTCAACTACCCTGGCCAGCAAGATCTCCGGATGTGTCCCCCATTGAGCAAGTTTGGGACTGGATGAAGCGTCGTCTCACGCAGTCTGCACGTCCAGCACGAACGCTGGTCCAACTGAGGCGCCAGGTGGAAATGGCATGGCAAGCCGTTCCACAGGACTACATCCAGCATCTCTACGATCGTCTCCATGGGAGAATAGCAGCCTGCATTGCTGCGAAAGGTGGATATACACTGTACTAGTGCCGACATTGTGCAGGCTCTGTTGCCTGTGTCTATGTGCCTGTGGTTCTGTCAGTGTGATCATGTGATGTATCTGACCCCAGGAATGTGTCAATAAAGTTTCCCCTTCCTGGGACAATGAATTCACGGTGTTCTTATTTCAATTTCCAGGAGTGTATCTGGCATTCCTCAAGGAAGTATTATAGGTCCTCTGCTGCTCCTCATGTATATAATCCATTTGGGAGGCAATCAGAGCAGCCCTCGATTGTTGCAGATGATGCTGTCGTTTACCATCTAGCAAAGTCATCATAGGATGATAACAACAGCAGAGTGATGTAGATAACATATCTGTATGTCCCGAAAAATGGAATTTACGATGAATAATGAAAAGCACGCTGTCCAGTCACCTGTCAAAAGCCTGAATATCCACCTTTTGCAGTGTGGGCCGCTGCGAGACGTGTAGAAACAGTCAGTGTGGTTCTGGAGCCGTGCTGACTCCAGTCACGTGCTCAGCTGTCCTAGGTTTCTCCGTTGAGGATCCATGGCATGCACAGCCCACTCGGGGTGATCTCGCAGATTCCCGTCTGAGTTGAAATCTAGTGCGTATGGTGTCCAAGGGAGAATGGTGAACTCGTACTGGTGCTCTAAGAACCATGTACGTACTCCACGAGCTGTGTGACACGTTGCAATGTCCTGCTGGTAGCTGCTATCGTGCCGGAGAAAGAAAAACTGCATTTAAGGGTGGACATGGTCCCGAAGGATAGAGGCATACTTCTGCTGATCCACTGTGTCTTTCGGAATGACGAGATCACCTAGGGAACGACACAAAAACATTCCCCAGAGCATGATGCTCTCTCCTCTGGCCTGAAGCTATTCGGGGAGGGCATTACACTCCAATGGCCGTGTGTCTAATGGAGCATAAAACGTATTCATATGGAGAGTTATTCCATTTTTCGCGACATACAGATATCTACATCAATCTGCTGTTGTTATCATCCGATGATGACTTTGCTAGAAGGTAAACGACAGCATCATCTGCAACAATCGAGGGCTGCTCTGATTGTCTCCCAAATGGATTATATACATGAGGAGCAGCAGAGGACCTATAATACTTCCTTGAGGAATGCCAGATGTTATAATATGGAAGAGCAGTCGAACGGAATGGACAGTGTCTTGAAAGGAGGATATAAGATGAACATCAACAAAAGCAAAACGAGGATAATGGAATGTAGTCAAATAAAATCGGGTGATGCTGAGGGAATTAGATTAGGAAATGAGACACTCAAAGTAGTAAAGGAGTTTTGCTATTTAGGGAGTAAAATAACTGATGATGGTCGAAGTAGAGAGGATATAAAATGTAGACTGGCAATGGGAAGGAAAGCGTTTCTGAAGAAGAGAAATTTGTTAACATCGAGTATAGATTTAAGTGTCAGGAAGTCGTTTCTGAAGGTATTTGTTTGGAGCGTAGCCATGTATGGAAGTGAAACATGGACGATGAATAGTTTGGACAAGAAGAGAATAGAAGCTTTCGAAATGTGGTGCTACAGAAGAATGCTGAAGATTAGATGGGTAGATCACATAACTAATGAGGAGGTATTCAAAAAAATGTTCAAATGTGTGTGAAATCTTATGGGACTTAACTGCTAAGGTCATCAGTCCCTAAGCTTACACACTACATAACCTAAATTATTCTAAGGACAAACACACACACCCATGCCCAAGGGAGGACTCGAACATCCGCCGGGATCAGCCGTACAGTCCATGACTGCAGCGCCTTGGACCGCTTGGCTAATCCCACGCGGCGAGGAGGTATTGAATAGAATTGGGGAGAAGAGGAGTTTGTGGCACAACTTGACAAAAAGAAGGGATCGGTTGGTGGGACATATTCTGAGGCACCAAGGGATCACAAATTTAGCATTGGAGGGCAGCGTGGAGGGTAAAAATCGTAGAGGGAGACCAAGAGATGGATACACTAAGCAGATTCAGAAGGATGTAGGTTGCAGTAAGTACTGGGAGATGAAGAAGCTTGCACAGGATAGAGTAGCATGGAGAGCTGCATCAAACCAGTCTCAGGACTGAAGACCACAACAACAACAACAACAACAACAATGGAGAGTCCACTTGTCGCTTCTCAGTGGACATCCAATTGAAGTATTGTCGTGTATATTCCAGCGTTATGTACACCATGTATTATATTTTGTATATTCCCGTACAGGTCAGACGTTTTACTTGAATGCATACATGCCCAAAGGAACTTCGCTTCGTAATCAGAATATCACAGGCACTGCAATATCGTATTTTTCTGCAGATACCGGGCAAGCGATTTTTAAGTATAACGTCTGACCTGTGCGGGAATACACATAATGGCTGTACGCGTCCAGCTCGTAGACGCCTGGTTAACAACGTATGAAGTTTGGGTCTGGACGTGAGTCGTGCACGGATAGCCAAACGGTAAGGCGACCGCTCGCGTTAAGCGCGAAATCCGGGTTCGAATCCCGGCCCGGCACAAATTTTCACTGGTCGTTCCATTCTACAGCTGATGGTTGTCATTATTCGCAACTGTGAATACATTTAAGGATATCTTAAGTTGTCCTGATAAAATTACGTTCGTAATGCGTGTAATAGGTAAGTGTGATTTGGTGAATTACTCGTCAACTTGAGACTAAGAAAGGTTTAGATAGTGACATAATAATTTGCTAGTTAAGATACCCGCGGTTTTCCGATTGTGTGCGTGGTAATGATTGGCAGGGAATCCTATTTCGTGTTCTTCTTCCATTTTTTTCCGTCCTCGCTTCATATATTAGGCTTTTAAGCCTGATCCGTATTCATATATTGTTAGGTATTTTCCTGTTTCCCCTCCAATGTGATTTATAATCTAAAGTTATTTTGGTAAGTATCCTATTATCGGTCCTTTGTGTGTGTTTATACTACCTGTAGCGATATTTTTTTTTTGTGTGTGTGTAACGAAAACTTGGGTTTTTATTCGTATTTTCATAACCAAATAAAGAGTGAGAAATGAACACATGAGGTACTAGGCTGACGAGCGTCAGGTTTAGTTTCACAAAAAGTCATTTAAATGCGTGAGAGTAATCAGTGTAATTAACATATGATGCATCTTTGAGTTATACTGAAAATTATGTAGTGTAAATAAAGTGCCGATTGGTTCAAATGGTTCAAATGGCTCTGAGCACTATGGGACTTAACTTCTGAGGTCATCAGTCCCCTAGAACTTAGAACTACTTAAACCTAACTAAGCTAAGGACATCACACACATTCATGCCCGAGGCAGGATTCGAACCTGCGACCACACAACAGCAGACTGCACGTTCATCTGCATAATCCACCAGACCAATATCCTCAACTACACTTTAAAAGTCTAACATTCTAACTGAAACATTGAATTTTAGATACTCAGTCGGTACCTCACTAGTTTTACATAATTTTCAGCATAATTCAAACGCTCGTTAAATGTTTCTGTAATCTATTTTATTTCTTACTTTCACTTTCAAATCGTTTCACAAAACCTTTCATAGTTTTCTTTCAATTTTTTAAAAATTTTCTTCTAGACAGCCACCAGTTTTAGTACTTGTCATATTGTTTCGTTTGTTGTATGTTCTCTTCTAGAGTAAGTTCTGGTTCATTTCGACTCTCTTTCTTCATCTGTATATTCTTTTTTTGCCATTCAGCTTACAGTATCAAATAAGGGGAGTGAAAGGGATGTGGTTTTTAGAACTTTATTCTTGTACCTGGCAGGGTACGAGAACAAAGTTAAATTTTATTCGTAATCACATCCAATTTGAGAATGCAATTTGCAGGATGGTGATACCTGCTTTAAGGCCATATCATCCAAGACAACGTTTAGTTAACACTGCATCATTGCCACAACACGCCTTTATTTGTGATTTTGCTTTAGAAATTTCTGTATCATATTCCTTAAGTAAGTGCGCATTGTACCTTTCCATTCTTGAGGTGTTAAGGCACCATCTAACGACAGTAAAATATAGAAAATATTATCTTTCGATATTTAAGTGTCTTTGTGGCTGAAGTGCGCCCAGTTATGGATGAGGACATTTGCATAAATTTTGTAAAGAGTAAATAATGCTGTTCAGCCTTATCGTACAAAGTTATTTATTAAAATTTTGTCTGTCTTTATCCTTTCTGCGTTTATAATATTCTTTGTATTATTATAAGTGCATATTCCTTTAATTTTTCGGTATATCAGTTATTTCTCATTATTGACCGCTGTGGTTTCCTATTAACATTGAATGCTATGAAAATCCTGTGCACGTTTCTAAATTAAATTTCTTTCTTTCTTCTAAAATCAGCTCTAAAATACGTATATCTCATTTAGTTGTCCTTGCTATTCTAAATCAATTTTTTCGTCTCCAGTTCATCCGCCTTTTATTTAACCACCCTGTTTATCATTTTTGCATATCCACTGACGGAACAAAATCGCAACACTGAAACAAATTAATTCTTGTAGAATAATCAAATTTCGAGAATATATTTGTCTAAGTAACATATTTAAGTGATTAACATTCCAAAATCACAGGTTAATCCAAGCGCGAGATGAGCCAGTGCAAATCTAAAATGCTGGTACATTAATAACCAGTCCAGCCCGTTAGAATGTTGAATTCAAGCATGCAAATGTGCATGCACTGTGTGGTACAGAAGCCGGATGTCAGTTTGGGGCGTAGATCTGGTCATCGAGACTGTGTGTTGGATTACAACTGCGGTATGTGGGCGAGCGTTACCATGTTGGAAAACAACCCTGGAATGCTGTTTGTGAATGGCAGCATAACAGGTCGAATCACCAGATGCCATACAAATTTGCAGTCAGGGTTCGTGGGATAGCCAGAAGAGCGTTCCCTGCTGTCACACCAAATCGGACGCCAGACCGTAACTCCAAGTGTCTAGCACACAGACGGGTTGGTTGCAGCCTCTCAAGTGACCTTTTTCTAGCCAACACACGGCCCCCACCGGAAAACTCAACAGACCTCCAATGAGCCCTCGCATGACACCACCAAAGTCCCAAATGGCGGTAGTTTGGGGTCAGTGGGTTGAACGCTACAGGGCGTCTGGCTGAGAGCTGTGCTTGAGGCAACCGATTTGTAACAGTTCGCCGTATCACTGTGGTGCACAGATTGCTGCTGCAGATGCAGAACGATGCGCCACAGCCATTCGCCGAACACTATGGTCTCCCCTCTCCGCAGTAACACATAGCCGTCTGGAGCCCGGTCTTCTTGCGATAGTACATTCCCGTGACCACGGCTGCCAGGAATCGTGTACAGCAGCTATATTCTGCCAAGGGTTTCTGCAATATTGCAGCAGGAACATTCAGCTTCTCGTATTCCTATTACACGATCTTTCCCATACACAGTGAGGTGTTGATAATGATGTCTTTGTCGCCTTAAAGGCATTCTTGAGTAACATCACCACGTCCAATCTCAAAGGTAGCTAACATTCACGACCGCTGCAGCGTGTATGTAAAGCGAACCTGATCTGCATTTTCATAGCGGCTCTACAACAACCATCCTTAAGCGATTAATTTGAATAGATACCATCCTTCAGCTGTACAAACACGCCTGACAACTGTCATTTATGTCGCACAATTCCTTCTTGGTGTTTTTTTTTCGTCAGTGGAATTCGTATCTTGAATTCAGTAGACTTCTACCTCTACAATTATTGCAGTCTTTTCAATCACCTTTTTGAACAAGAATATAATTCCTTCAGTTTTCCGTGACGCTGGCATTTTCACATTAGCAAACCACAGCGAGTGGTGAAAACAGGGAAATGTCATAAAAAGATTTTAAGAACATGCAAACTGCAATTAAGGAACAACGAGCGCGCGTGTGTGTGTGTCAGTATTAGCTTACTTGTAAGAATAATATATAATGTGACAGATTAACAAGTCCGCAACTCGTGGTCTCGCGGTAGCGTTCTCCCTTCCCGAGCACCAGGTCCCGGGTTCGATTCCCGGCGGGGTTAGGGACTTTCGCCTACCCCGAGATGTCTGGGTGTTGTTGTGTCGTCTTCATCATCATCATTCATCCCCACTACGGTCGGAGGAAGCTAATGGCAAACCACCTCCATTAGGACCTTGCCTAGTACGGCGGTGCGGGTCTCCCGCATCGTTCCCCTACGCTCTGTCAAGAAGCATTTCCAATCCCTTAACGATAGTCACCTTGAAAATACGGACAGTTGCTAAGAAGAGGCACCTGTTTTGACTACCAGTTTCCATCAGAAACCTTCATTGTACGTAACAGAAACGATCACCTTAGCATCTTTGTACATTAACAATTATGCCGTTCGACTTGACCATTCCGTGGTGAATCAATTATTATATCTTAAATAACAACATTTGTTATCAAACACGCGTTGCTAATGACGTGAAAATTGATGTTATCAAAAGTAAAAATTTTTAATGCAGGTTTCACCTTATAATAACAAATATTCCACGACAATTTCCCACTGTTTCCACTGTTTAAGCATGGGAATATTGAGCTACTCGTTTCTGTCAGGGAACTGTAGAAACTGGCAGCAATATTACATAACTCATCTTGGCAGCTATTGGTGCTAGCACTGGGACTTTTCCTGAAATATTCAACAGATGTGATTCACCGCTGATATAAAACATTAAACAGTGAAATACTTTTTCCATTTCGCTGTGCGCCCTTACGAAGTATGACGATGACGCCTGAATGGCAGGCAACCTTCTCGCCTTCAGGAGCGTGTGGTTGCCTATGCACAGGCGTGCAGTGAAAGTTGGATAGCGCAGGCCAGCGTATTAAATGTCAGTGCGGAGTATAATGTTCAAGCGGAATTTTTCTTTGCGTGTTTATTTATGTAATTTTAAATTCCGTAAGTCCAATGTTTCACCTAGCTTCCACGTTCACCTGATGTTTACCTCTGGGGTACACGAAGGATCATGTACATGTGGCTCTGCTACCAGCTGTTCCACCAGCTTCGAGAAAGAGGACTGGAGCAGTTGTTGAAACAATTATTCCTGACACACCTATCAGGGTTAGGAAAGAACTCACCTATCGTCTCTACGTGTGCCATACGACGAATGGTGTTCGCACTTAAGACTTGTAAGAAAAACTGTTTGAGTTGCACTTTCATTTGGTGCATTTTTTATAATTGTAAATTGAATATGATGAATGGTACAAAGCTTTAAAGTTCCGATATTCATTTTGAAACTCCCGGTATTGTGATCAGATAAATTAATGTCAACGTAAAGTATGAGAAACTGGGCGACAGTTGAAGGATAACATGTGTGTGTAGAGGTGTATAATGACGTTTGACTATAATGATTACCGATTCCATTCATGAGAGACGCAAGAAAATTTATGGAAACGGACATTAACAGTAATTAATTCTCTTTGAGGAAGTAGCTTACGGTGAGTCCACCTTGTTGGAGTTCGAAGGGCTACGGTTAACAAGGACTGTTGTAATGCGTATGTAACCTGTGTGATACCCTTAAACGAGCTAGCGGTGCTATAGAAGGAAAACCATATACGAGAAATTGAAGTATATATATATAGTATAAGGGTATAGTACGTCGCATTTAGCGTGATCCGTAATCATTATCTCAAGTAAAAGTTGAGTAAATCATGTATACAAATGAAGCCGGTTACTATTGGTATCCAGCCCAATATGATGTCTTTCAGTGTACTGTACGGTGCGAAATAATTCTATTGAACTCGCCGCGCTACTCATAATTCCGAGATCGATAGCGAACAAGCGACCTATTCCAAATCGATTGCTTCAGATGAAGACTGCTTTTGTCACCATAAACTAAATTCTGCCTAATAATAATTGCTTTTGATGTAACATAACAGGCAGTTTCGGCCACTACGAGAAACTTCTTGAAATTATCCGACTCTTTGCATATGGATGTTTTTACTTACATTAGTTTAACAGCTTTCTTACTGTGGTTAAGGTTTTCGTATCTGGTTTCTTTGTTATAAATCATTCCCAACATTACTGATACGCATTGTCTTATGTGGGGTGTGGGGTGTGGTCGGATCGTACCCCCAGGACGCACAGCAGAATGAGGAACCACCCCAAACGGTGATTCAAATTAATTTAAAACAAGGATATTTTCGTGTAACTGATAAAGTCCTATTTAAATAGGAGTGGCCCAACTAAATCCAAAAAAAAATTGGGGTACCACACCAATCTGATAAACTTAGTAATCGGAGATCTTCCAGCTGTGAATAGATATAATTGGACACTATAACAAATAGGTTTATTCACTTTGAACATGAAAGTTACCCACTGAAGTCTTAAAACGGGAAGTGCATACATCTCACAGTATAATGTTGGCACAGGTGGGCTGGGAGGAGGAAACACATTTATGTTCATAGCTCGCCGACACGGCCAGTGACGGTAAAAGTTGTTAACTGAGTGTCGAAAGTACACGGAAAGATAGGAGCGAACGCCATTAGGTTGCCAAAAGTGACTTTAAGGTAGTGGACTCGCCTCGTGAGGGGAGCGAGGTGATTCGTTTCTAAACGCGGCCGCGACGACGATCCATCTTACCACTCATCTGTGAGCGAGTAAATTAACAGGCTGGCAGCGCCCACGGGCAGAAGATGCGATTTCAGCTCTCTTTCAGTACTTAGAGCTCAAGCACAGACATCTTTCCAGCGATACGAAGCCACGTCTCATCTGTTTTCTCTCCTGCCCAAAGCATGTAGCAAAGTCATCACTAAAAGAAGACACAAAGCGACGTGCTTACTCTACAACAAACTGTCCTTACAAAAGTCTAAAGCAAAAGTGTCGCAATATTATGAGAAGGATAGTTGCTACTCACCATATAGCAGAGATGCTAAGTCGCAGATAGGCACAACAAAAGGACTGCCATACTATAATATTTCGGCCAACAAGGCCTCGATCTATTTTTGACGAGACAAACTGGTCCTGGGAAAAAACTATTAGTAGGGCAAGTTTGGTATTTATATATAAGCTGAAGATGTGAATTGGAGTTTGTAGTGGGGAGGCCATTGGGCTAGGGTAGCCTCTGTGGCCACATTAGCTATGATGCTGTGGTGGTGTAATGGTCAGCATACCCGTCTAGTAAACAAGGAGAACTGGTTTCAAGTCCTGGCCACGCTACAAATTTTAGCTCAATTCTTTAGCTTCCATCATTATTGTGGATAAACATGACATTCAGATGTCTCAAGAAAACTTTCGTATTAATTTTCCAAGGCTGAATCCAACTTCAGCTCCCTGATGGCCGAATGATAATAGAAATAAATAAATAAAACAGAAATTTAGTTCCTTAGTTGTATGATCAAACGGAATCGTTTCATGATATGGTTTTAGCGTTTCGAGTTCTTTTCAACCGGGTTCTGTCAGCATATTACAAACAAGATTTGCATGCGACTAGGAACACAGTTTGTGAAAGACTCCCAGTGTCATTTGGCTGCACCGAACTATATGCATAACTGACCATCAGAATAGGTTAACATTACATCAAACTGAATCTGAATCATTATAAGTGTCATAGCTCTGAAGTTTACGCTTTTGCAGTGAGGCACGACAATTAATTTAAAAAACACTGAATACATGCTTGTCGGAAGTATAGTAAGGGATAGCCGGCCGGTGTGGCCGTGCGGTTCTAGGCGCTTCAGTCTGGAACCGCGTGACCGCTACGGTCGCAGGTTCGAATCCTGCCTCGGGCATGGATGTGTGTGATGTTCTTAGGTTAGTTAAGTTTAAGTAGTTCTAAGTTCTAGGGGACTGATGACCACAGATGTTAAGTCCCATATTACTCAGAGCCATTTGAACCATAGTAAGGGCTATTGCCATGGACGATGGATTTATAGTAAAGTGTAGTCGCTGGTATACATACTTACGGAGAATCGTTTCAGATAAAGGTGGAAGTAGCGAGGAAATAAAGCACAGGTAGGAAAGGGAAATGTGACAATTAAGCACTCCATTATTTGGAATAAAACTACGTCAAAAAATTTGAAAAGGGTGATATAGAAATTATAGTTGAGAGCATTGCTCTGCGTGTTACTGAACTGTGGCAAGTCTCCACGGTCAATCAGAAAAAATTAAAGGCAGTGGAAATGCAGTTTTGGAGACGTAGTTGTCAAGTAACAAGAAGGGGGAAAAAAAGAAATGAAGTGCTACGAGAACAGAAGGATGTTACCAAGTGTATTGTAGACACAACTGAAAATAAACGGCTAACATGGTATAGATATCTTAAGAGGAATGCCTCCGCTACGATGGAACGATCGGGAGAAGCGTGCGATATGGAAAAGAGCCACGAAAGGACAGGACTGGCTGGCAAGATACAGAAGGAAATGGAAACATGGATGCGAGAGACGCCGCATGGTGTGCATAAGTCCCAGAAAGAAAGAGAAAGAGAGAGAGAGAGAGAGAGAGAGAGCGTCATTAGCTATCAGAATAAAAACAGAAGTGTCAGCTGACAGGGGGCCCTTTTTGGCAGCGTTGCTTCGGTGGGAGGTGGCTTTTGTGAGAATCTTGGCACACACAACAGCAGGTTGTACGTGTCGAAGACGGCGTTGTTTTGTTTTTCCCTGCGATGAAGAAGGCAATACTGGTTCACTGAGGCAACAGGCTACTGCAGTGCATCTGTCTCGTGTTATTGTTTACGTGCCGAATAATAATAAACGCAATCCAAAGTTACTGTTTGTGATTTATGAAGTTCAGAACTCAAATTCACATATGAAGTTGTGGTTCTGCAAACCTGGACCACAAACGGCTACAAGAAAAGTGTGTGGATTTGGGAACCTACATTATTTGAAGTGGCTCGGACATTTCGTTATTGGGGAATCAGCAGTCTATTGTCGAGTCCCGACCCTGGTGCGACTTGGCGTTTTTCACAGCTGTTGTCACAAACGAAAGTAGTGGTACGTGAGAGGAAAAACTCGAGGACGTACGGGAAATCCAACCGTGCGCCTTCCACTCGTCGTCTCGCACTTACTCACAAAGAAAGATGAAAGAAAATCTTGTGTGATTTCTATACCGAATATAGCCTGTAGACACTGTAGCTGAGAGCTAAATCAGGTGTGGCCTCTGTTCAGAGTGTAGCCTGATGTGGACTGTAAGCAGTGCAGAGAAAAAAGGGTAGTGATCTTCCCTTCGTGAGGGAGCACAGTCATGTAGAATCCCCCCCCATTTTCGGGGGGGTGTTCTATTGTGGGGACTGTCGCATTTAGGGATGTGTAGAGAATGTCATTGAGCAGTTCTGGCTCATGGCCTCTCAGTTGCTGAGTTTTGCGGCAGTTCCACTATTTCACGTGGGTTGTTAAAGTTGTTGCACAGCTGTGACATCTGTAATGTAAGTCTCCATGAATCAGTGAATTACGACTTTATAATACTGGAGTGACGTTAAAGTTTTGAGATCAGAGTTTTATTGTGCATCTAAAATGATAATATTTACGCTCTACGGACTATTACAATGTGTCCCTATACGAGGTTGTTGTCAACGTGTGTTACAAGGACATGCTAAGCATTTAGCCAAATAAATATCCGCCTTCCCTTTCCTGGTAATAGCCGGCCGCGGTGGCCGTGCGGTTCAAGGCGCTGCAGTCCGGAACCGTGGGACTGCTACGGTCGCAGGTTCGAATCCTGCCTCGGGCATTGTTGCGTGTGATGTCCTTAGGTTAGTTAGGTTTAAGTAGTTCTAAGTTCTAGGGGACTGATGACCTAAGATGTTAAGTCCCATAGTGCTCAGAGCCATTTGAACCATGTTTTCCTGGTAATACGTCTGGTAATGCAAAGATCATATGGCCGACGTGTTGTTACGATATCTGCCACTGCTTCGACATATGTCAACGTCAGTTGTTGAGCAGAAGTGACGAATTCGGGTCACAGGAATATACCGGTCGTTAACTACACCGTACTGTGTGTTTATGCTTTTTCACTGTGCCCAGTTTCAACCATATTATGTATCTTCGGTATGTACTCATATCCTGTAGTGCGACAACTGGTCTACAAGACCACCAATACGTTTTTTTATTTTCCGTTCCACATGCATTTGGCAGTCCCTAAGAAGAAGGGATCGATTGGTAGGACATGTTCTAAGACGTCAAGGGATCAGCAATTTAGTACTGGAGGGCAGCGTGGAGGGTAAAAGTCCTAGAGGGAGACCAAGAGATGAATACACTAAGCAGATTCAGAAGGACGTAGGTTGCGGTAGGTAATTAGAGATGATGAAGCTTGTACAGGATAGGGTAGCATGGAGAGCTGCATCAAACCAGTCTCTGGACTGAAGACCACAACAAGAACAATGAAGTTGAAATCATGATTGTGTAAAATAAATGAACTATTAGCGTAAACTCATGTACTGATAACCTGTAATACGACAACTAGTCTACAAGACCACAACTAATTATTTGAACAGTCCACGAGTGTAATGCCGGTCCATAGAGTCCAACGGACACAATATTTCGGTGATAAGACATGTCGCCATCGTCAGGTGCTTTGACGAACTGAGTTCCTGAGCTGCAGGAGTTGTTGGGGGATTTTGGGTTGCCCATTCTGAAAGACAGAAGTACAAGCCTTGCTGCTACCCCTTCAATAATAACATATATTGGAAATAAAACATTGGCTTTTCGATGGACCTATTTTTCCCTGCATGAAAATGATTTCAAGAAAATGGCTGGATTTTTTTTATTTTTTGTTTCATTCGCTCACACATTAACGCGATATATACATTGCATACATTTATGCATCTTACGGTAAACTCATTCACACACACATTCATTTTTTTCTGTTTTTATTCTGATGGCTAATGAACTCCTGAGGGCGGACGGTCGTCTTAAATCCTGTCCCCTCACGAGGCGTTCTCTCCGCGGTCAGCTCCCGCGTGTCAGCGGTCGGTGAGACGCTGGCGTCGGTGTCTGTGGTGGCGTCGGTGTAATTGCCTCGTCTGCCCTAGTCGCCCGTTCGTTTACTTTGCTGAGCGACTCACCGTCCGCTGACGCGCGGGCGCGGACCGCGGAGAGAACACCTCGCAAGGGGAGGGGATTTAAGACGACCGACCGCCCGCCCTCAGGAGCCCAGTTCGTCAGCGCACCTGACGATGGCGACATGTCTGATCGCCGAAATATTGTTCTTGTTGGACTCTATGCACCGGCAGTACACTCGTGGACTGTTCGAGCAAGAAATACGCCAGGAAAAACTGAAGAATCACACAAATACAAATAATTATGTTTTGTTTTTTCTTTCTTTTTTTTAAATTTTCAGTTCAACATGTACATGACAGTGTATATAAAGTCGAAAGCATGATTGTGTGAAATAAATGAACTATTAACACTCAAGTGACGGAAATTTCTTTCAAAAAAGAAAAAAAAGCGAAAGAGTGAGTAGTTTAAAATGTGCTGTTACAGAACATTGACAAAGAATACATGGCTAGATGTGGTAGGTTATGAAGAGGTATTGAAAAGACTCGGGCAGAGAAAACCTTTGTGACACAGGATGACTAAAATGAAGGGATCGATTGATAGGATACTTCCTGAGGCATCAAGAAATCTTCAGTTTAGTAATGCGCAACAGGGTGTGTGGGAAAGAGGGGGAAGTGTAAAAACTGTACAGGCGGACCAAGGCTTGGCTGCATTGGCAGTAGTTACTTGGAGGTGTAGAGGCTTGCACGGGACCGAGTTGCGTGGAGAATTGCATCAAAGCAGTGTTCGCTCGGAGGGTCCATCAGCAGCATCTACCAGAACGATCCTGCCCGCATTACAAGGCCTCCTGCGGTGTGTGGTGGAAGTTGTCTCGAGTGGCAACTCATTTTCCTCTGTTTATGCTCCGTTGACATTCCGTGGGAATAACGGCCGTTGATAGTCTTCCTTGTGCGTTTATAAACGTCTCAGCTTCAGGTCGTCGTAATTTCGCCAATGCTATACTCTAATTACATAACACGACTCGTTCTAAACCATTACGATACATTGTCGAAATTGTCAATAATTACTTGAGGAACGAGTCTAGTTAATAATTCACATCCCTCTCTATACAGCTGCGAGAAAGCAAGAGGCAAGATTGTACTGGTGCATGAGAAGCGTTGGTATACTCTTAATTTCTGCAACTATTCACAATTGACACTAAACGCACGGAGGATAGTTTCTGCGATATACGCGGAGTCGAAAGCAGTTACACTCTCTGGTGCTGCAAATCCACTCTGCTTCCACAATTCTGGTATCAATAGCGACTTTTTTTTTTTTTAAGTTCAGGCTGCCGAATCATCCTTGCAGTTATGTAACATCTCTGCACTTTGATGACGGATATTATGCACATTTCATGTAAATACCGCTGATTTCTGTAAAAAAGTTTATTTATTGCGACTGCAATCCCGATCTTCCCTCAGTTTCAAGAAAATATCACAAAAGAAAGTACGCGCGCAAGCAAAAATACAGCCGCTGTTTCAGAAGAACACAGGTCTTTTCTGCAGCCTTCACAGTATCGAGAATACCAAGACAAAAACACGGATGCAGCATGTGTTCATTGTGTCGCTCGTTTTGGCCGACATGGCACTTGGCTTCCAAATGCAGTTTAACCAGCAAGCTTTTCACGTTAATATTTACTTTCACTGTAAGCTTAGTTCTAATATCAAACCGCAAAATAACAGTTGCTGTGAGTGCTGTAATTACATGTTTGACGTGTAACGTCAATCATCTTGAGCCTTTAATTCCACTAATACAATTCATTCATTTACATATTCACAGTCCAGTATTTTCTGTGGATGTACGTGACTGATTGAGAATTCACACAGCACAACAAGTGTTTAAAAACAGATGTTAAAACTATGGTAACACGTGCATTATTGTATCAGCAATGTTGTTAAGCCACGTGTTTGTTGCTCGTTTTTGTCGCCATTATTACTAAAATAGCTCGGACCGCTTTTCCCATTTTCTATAACAACACGATATTTCAAATCAATGGAAATTTTACGAATAAAACTTGCTTGTTTTTTTTTTTTTTTTTTTTTTTAAATATAGGCTTAATAGCAAACAAAAATTTTAGCACAGGTGCAATTGCTACTTGATATTTCGATTTTTACCTGGTAATCAGTAATAAATAAAAAGACCTCTTGTAACCGATACCGAATAAATATCGGGAACCACCGGTTATTCAGAACTGAAACACTAGTATCGGTTATTACTGGTGTTCAGAATAAACGATATTTTTCTGTATTTCTTTGGTCTCGGTTTAACAAATCATTTTTATTTTTCACCAATAACCAGGTACAAAAACCGAAAAATCAATTACCCATAAAAGCAGTGCTAAAGTTTTTGATTTTTAAGTAAACCCGTTTATAAAAAAAGTGTAATTTTTGTTCCTAAAATTTCCATTGCTTTTAAATATTGCTTTGTTATCGAAAATACGAAGCGGTTCTAGGCGCTTCAGTCTGGAACCGCGCGACCGCTACGGTCGCAGGTTCGAATCCTGCCTCGGGCATGGATGTGTGTGATGTCCTTAGGTTAGTTACGTTTAAGTAGTTCTAAGTTCTAGGGGACTGATGACCTTAGCAGTTAAGTGCCATAGTTCTCAGAGCCAATTGAACCAATTTTGGAAATAAGAAAAGCGATCAGTGCTATTTTATAAACAATGCCGACAGAAACGAGCGACAAACCTGTGGCGTAAGAAATGGTACAGCATTGCTGCAGTGGCGGATACATATGGGGGGGGGGGTGCCCCCACCCCTTACTGAGTCAACAGCATTGCCACCCGCGCAGCCTCCGCGAGTCAGCCCGCACGCTATTCGTTCGTTTCTTTCGTCAGTCGATTCGACTGAATCGAGTAGTTGTACTTTCCTATGTAGCACGCGTGTTCGCGTCGTCGTATTTTATACGTTTCTGTCTGGCACATAAATAGTTAACACATACCTACGAGAAAAGTCGCGGCCATTCTAGTGATCTCGATACGTTATTCTGTCTGGCATTTGTTCGAAAAAAAGTCGCGAATATTCTACTGTTTTCTTGTACAGAGACCCTTCAATACGTAGCGTTATAAATACCGAATGTTCGCCGAATAGGAAGCTAGTTTACATTCAGAAGCAGAAATATAAAGACTGAAGAATGAATAAGTAAAAAGTCCTAGTTGTAGCAGGTGCGAAGATTACTCAAGAGTGAGAGTGATCAATTGATTGTGAAGTATTAATTCATAGTAATTTCTCAGTAAAAATATTGTTACGGGATTCGTAACAATTTTTTTAATAATAATGTACCAATAGTTTCCCATACCTAACTCGTAAGACGAGTAATACGGGTTAGGTATGGGAAACTATTGATGCGTATATCTCCGGTAGTAGCGACTTTCGAAAGGATTCCTAAAAACGAATTGTTTCTATATAGGCCCTCTATCGAATGCACCAGAAGGGAATGGAATCGACAATAAAAGTTCCACACACATAAATAAGAATCACTGTTTGTGATTAGGAAGAGAGTAATGGGAGAGATTCTTCAATACAAGCAAACAAGCATAAACGCCCTTAATGATCGTGATTCTGTTATGCAAACGTTCGCTGTTTGTCCTAGATCCGACTATCCAACTTTGCACACGCTGTACAAAATATTTCCTTGTCTGTCTGCATCTATTGCTACAGTAGAAAGAAGTTTTTCAACACTGTGGTGTACAAAGACACGGATGAGGTCGACGGTGAAGGAGGATCGACTTAATGGCTTAGCTCTGTTGAACACTCACCCTGAGATTTATTGTCCTATTGACGATGTAATTAACCAATTTGCCAGGAAGAATAGACGCATAGAATTCGCCATTTAAGGAAGAGAAAAACAATTGTAACTTTTTTATAGCATAAGATGTCATTGTCTTGTATACGTGTATAATCAGTTTAAATAAAACTTTCTTACACTTTGAATGTTAACTTGATTATTTTTTATTACAGTAAAAGTAAAGATAGCCCAAGACATCTGTAGCACCCCCTCCTTGAGGTTTTTCTGTATCCCCCGATGTATTGCTGTGAGAATAATGTACCCTTAAGTGGTACAGTACCCGGGATAGTAATTACGTGTAATAACAATTATCAGGTCGTACGATTCCATACAAATTTCTGTTACTTAAAATGTGTTAACATCTTGTAGTATTTTAATACTGTATGTTGTCTACTATTTTGGTATCACAGTTGTCAAATAACTGAATAATATTTGCGCGACATCATCAGTTAATTTTTGCGCAACGTATCGAAATATGTATTACTATTTTCGGGTAAATGGGCGTGTTTGTGTAAGGACGGACTCTCCACGTTTACCATGTACTCTACACAACAGGAAAGGTCGCGTTGGACAACGCCGCTTTGAAGGACGAATACGATACGGGAACATATCTGTGTTTCAAAAACTATTCGCCTAAATATTATGATAAAGACATATTTGAAACCGTCTTTTTAAGTCCATCATGTTGTGCTAAAATTTAACATAGGGTTCCATTAAAAACAAACCAAAGATGGCCTCATATCTCTGTAATAAAAAATAGCACAAACATGTGATGTATTCAAGTAGCCCTTGTTCATGCAATTCACTGTCCAAACGGCATCTTTGTATCTATTACGGTTGGGGCGATAGAAGAAGTGCTATGACTTAGTTGCCTCCGCCTGTATTTTATTGTCCCACAAAGCATGTTGTTACAAACATCGATCAGACCGAAATAACCGCAGGTCAAGAGAGGTTAGTAGAGCTACCTCAGGGCAGCCATATTGTTCCGGACGACTCCACGGAGTTACGTCCCCACAAACCTGTTACCATGTGACATTGTAGGGTGGCATGCGTGTACGTGATGTGTGTCAGACTTGCCCCATCTTGTCTATATGGTTGTTCCATGCTGCCGTCGTCTCACATTAGTTGCATTACATAGTGAAACCATTAGTAACCTGGAAGTATTTTATGAAGTCCGATACCAGTACAATACTCCGTTTCCTTTAAAACATGAAAACGGTACGTGCCGCAACAGACTCGCGAAAGCATATAAGGAGAAAACTTAATTCATTCCTAGTTAACAATAAAAATTGAAAGTAGCTGATCTGTTGTCGCGTCTACGTAATATGGCTTTACCTGGAAACTGCTAAATTGACACGAGAAATAGAGTTCTTCAACTTCGGTTTTCACCCATTCGCAGTCACTACTCCTAATGACCAAATGGTGGTACGACCCCGATTACAAGCCGATTTCTCAGCAGAGTTTCAAAAAATTAGTGTCAGTAGGAGAATACTGGTAATTTTTTGTTTTCGTGTAAAGCAGCAAACGGTGGGTGCCCAATCTAATTTAGTATTTTGATTTTGTGTGCCTCAAACTAAGGGAGTCAAAATATTCCAATCATTCTTTGACTCGTACGTGTGTTACATCTACATCTATGCATGCTCCAAAAAACAAACATGAGTGCTTTGAAGAGGGTTCACCGAACGACCTCCACAATAACTGTTTTATTCCACTCTCTAACAGCGAAGGGGAAAAACGAACACCTATATCTTTGTGTGCGAGCTCTGATTTCCCTTGTTTCATTGTGATGATCGTTTCTCCCTTTGTAGGTTGGGTCCCACAAAATAATTTCACCTTCAGAGAAAAAAGTTAGTCGTCGAAAATTCACGAGAAGATCGCGCTTCGCCGCGAATAGAAACGACTTCGTTTTAATGGTGTTCATCCCAAATCCTGTACCATGTCCGTGGCACACTCTCCCCTATTCCTCGACAATACACACATCAAAAAAGTTTTGCGTCACCTCGGTTCCGAGGGTTCCGGATCCTGTGCAGAAAGTTCGAATAGAGATCAAGATAAACATCACTTCCCGCCTTTTTATTGCTCATGAAAACCACACATTGCATGTTGTACCACCATACAGCGAGACCTACAGAGGTGGTGGTCCAGATTGCTGTACACACCGGTACCTCTAATACCCAGTAGCACGTCCTCTTGCATCGATGCATGCCTGTATTCGTCATGGCATACTATCCACAAGTGAATCAAGGCGCTGTTGCTCCAGATTGTCCCACTCCTCAACGGGGATTCGGTGTAGATCCCTCAGAGTGGTTGGTGGGCCACGTCATCCATAAGCAGCCCTTTTCAATCTATCCCAGGCGTGTTCAATAGCGTTCATGTATGGAGAGCATGCTGGTCACTCTAGTCGAGCTATGTCGTTATCCTGAAGGAAATCATTCACAAGATGTCCACGAAGGGCGGCGCGGATTGTCGTCCATGAAGGCGAATGCCTCGCCAATATGCTGCCGATATGGTTGCAGTACTGGTCGGAGGATGGCATTTACGTATCGTACAGCCGTTACGCCGCCTTCTCTGACCACCAGCGGCGTACGTCGACCCCACATAATGCCACCCCAAAACTGCAGGGAACCTCCACATTGCTGCACTCGCTGGACAGTGTGTGTAAGGCGTTCAGCCTGACCGGGTTGCCTCCTAACACGTCTCCGATGATTGTCTGGTTGAAGGCATACGTGACACTCATCGGTGAAGAGAATGTGATGCCAATCCCGAGCGGTCCATTTGCCATGTTATTTGGTGCATCTCTACCGTGCTGCATGATGTTGTGGTTGCTAAGATTGACCTCGCCATGAAAGTGGAGAGTGAAGTTGCGCAGCGCGCAGCCTATTGCGCACAGTTTGAGCCGTAACAAGACGTCCTGTGGCTGCACGAAAATCATTATTCAGCATGGTGGCGTTGCTGTTAGGCTTCCTCCATGCCATAATCTGTAGGTAGCGGTCATCCACTGCAGTAGTAGCCCTTGGGCGGCCTGCCGTCCGGGGTGGCCGAGCGGTTCTAACCGCTACAGTCTGGAGCCGAGGGACCGCTACGGTCGCAGGTTCTAATCCTGCCTCGGGCATGGATGTGTGTGATGTCCTTAGGTTAGTTAGGTTTAATTAGTTGTAAGTTCTAGGCGACTGATGACCTCAGAAGTTAAGTCGCATAGTGCTCAGAGCCATTTGAACCATTTTTGAGCCTTGGGCGGCCTGAGCGAGGCATGTCATCGACAATTCCTGCCTCTATCTACTCCATGTCCGAACAACATCTGTTTTTCACTGCGAGACGCCTGAACACTTCCCTTGTTGAGAGGCCTTTCCGGACGCGATCGAACTGCGGTATTGACCGTCTATGCATGGTGGAACTACAGACAACACGAGCCGTGTACCTCCTTCCTGGTGGAATGACTGGAAGTGATGGGCTGTCGGATCCCCTCCGTCTAATAGGCGCTGCTCATGCAAGGTTGTTTACATCTTTGGGCGAGTTTAGTGACGTCTCTGAACAGTCAAGGGGACTTCAAATGGCTCTGAGCACTATGGCACTTAACAGCTGAGGTCATCAGTAGCCTAGAACTTAGAACTACTTAAACCTAACTAACCTAAGGACATCACACACATCCTTGCCCGAGGCAGGATTCGAACCTGCGACCGTAGCAGTCGCGCGGTTCCGGACTGCGCGCCTAGAACCGCTAGACCACCGCGGCCGGCAAGGGGACTTCGTCTGTGATACAATATCCACAGTCAACATCTATATTGAGGAGCTCTGGCAACCTCGATGATGCAAAACTTTTTTCTGATGTGTGTATTTTACTCGAATAAATGGTTTTCGCTTGTGCCCGCAACCAAGAGTGCGTTTTTTTTAACATCATCACCACTTTCAATCGTCGTGTTCCTTCACGGATTCAGACACAGGGTAATCCGAAGGAGCGAGATCAGGGCTGTATGGGGGACGCAATGCGAAATGAAATTTCAATATGCGAATCACAGCAAGAGCTAGAGCGGCGTTTTCGTGAAGGAGAAGGACGCTTCTGCGGCGGTTCCGTATTGCTGGCCTTAGCTCATTCTTCAACATGGCGCTGTACTGGGCACTGTTCACTGTATCACCCCTTGTTCGTGCTCCAAAATCGGCCCATTCGTATCCCAGAAGCGGGCTGACACTTGAATTGTTTCTTGGCTGAAGAAGACGTGTGTCCCCATTGTTATGTTTTGCTTTCTGGTTCGTAGTGACGCACCGCATTTCGCCTCCTGTGACGACATATATCGGAAAGTTGTGACCTTCTGTGGTATATCGCGCCAAAATTGTGTGGCAGCGTTAACACACACCGTCCAGCATTCACCAGCGAGCATCCTAGGCACCCTCCGTGCACACAAAAAGCGGTACTTGAGAACCTCACTAACAATGGTATGAGCTGGTCCGACACTGATGCTCAGTTCCCTGGCTAAAATTTCCACAGAAATATGCCGGCTGTCACGAATCGTAGCGTCGCACGTTCCCGTTAGTAATGGCCGTGCTGGGACGACCAGAGCGTTGCTCAACTGTGAACTGAAGTTGTAATCTTTCTAATGCACTCCTGGAAATTGAAATAAGAACACCGTGAATTCATTGTCCCAGGAAGGGGAAACTTTATTGACACATTCCTGGGGTCAGATACATCACATGATCACACTGACAGAACCACAGGCACATAGACACAGGCAACAGAGCATGCACAATGTCGGCACTAGTACAGTGTATATCCACCTTTCGCAGCAATGCAGGCTGCTATTCTCCCATGGAGACGATCGTAGAGATGCTGGATGTAGTCCTGTGGAACGGCTTGCCATGCCATTTCCACCTGGCGCCTCAGTTGGACCAGCGTTCGTGCTGGACGTGCAGACCGCGTGAGACGACGCTTCATCCAGTCCCAAACATGCTCAATGGGGGATAGATCTGGAGATCTTGCTGGCCAGGGTAGTTGACTTACACCTTCTAGAGCACGTTGGGTGGCACGGGATACATGCGGACGTGCATTGTCCTGTTGGAACAGCAAGTTCCCTTGCCGGTCTAGGAATGGTAGAACGATGGGTTCGATGACGGTTTGGATGTACCGTGCACTATTCAGTGTCCCCTCGACGATCACCAGTGGTGTACGGCCAGTGTAGGAGATCGCTCCCCACACCATGATGCCGGGTGTTGGCCCTGTGTGCCTCGGTCGTATGCAGTCCTGATTTGGCGCTCACCTGCACGGCGCCAAACACGCATACGACCATCATTGGCACCAAGGCAGAAGCGACTCTCATCGCTGAAGACGACACGTCTCCATTCGTCCCTCCATTCACGCCTGTCGCGACACCACTGGAGGCGGGCTGCACGATGTTGGGGCGTGAACGGAAGACGGCCTAACGGTGTGCGGGACCGTAGCCCAGCTTCATGGAGACGGTTGCGAATGGTCCTCGCCGATACCCCAGGAGCAACAGTGTCCCTAATTTGCTGGGAAGTGGCGGTGCGGTCCCCTACGGCACTGCGTAGGATCCTACGGTCTTGGCGTGCATCCGTGCGTCGCTGCGGTCCGGTCCCAGGTCGACGGGCACGTGCACCTTCCGCCGACCACTGGCGACAACATCGATGTACTGTGGAGACCTCACGCCCCACGTGTTGAGCAATTCGGCGGTACGTCCACCCGGCCTACCGCATGCCCACTATACGCCCTCGCTCAAAGTCCGTCAACTGCACATACTGTTCACGTCCACGCTGTCGCGGCATGCTACCAGTGTTAAAGACTTCGATGGGGCTCCGTATGCCACGGCAAACTGGCTGACACTGACGGCGGCGGTGCACAAATGCTGCGCAGCTAGCGCCATTCGACGGCCAACACCGCGGTTCCTGGTGTGTCCGCTGTGCCGTGCGTGTGATCATTGCTTGTACAGCCCTCTCGCAGTGCCCGGAGCAAGTATGGTGGGTCTGACACACCGGTGTCAATGTGTTCTTTTTTCCATTTCCAGGAGTGTAATTTGTCTGATTGAGAGAAAAGTGACTACAGTGATTTCGAAAACTTTCTCCTCATGTAACGTGTACTTTGGATAACGTCTTCAGCTCCTGAACAAAACTGACTGTCTTTTGTCCCCAAATGAAAAATTTGAAATTAAGAAAATAAATCTAATTAAATGCTAAAGGAAACTAATTGCGTACTCATTGAAAACTACTGGGTGAGTCACTAACTATTGCCACCCAGAATAACTCCGAAAGTATAGCAGTAGCTGAAACGTTTGAGGGACAAATGTTGCATGGGACAACGGGGGCATAATATGACGTTGGTTTTTTGTTGCTAAGTGGGGTCACGTCAGAGATGTAACGATCAACTTTTTTTTTTTTTTAATGAGATGCTATAGTTTGACACTTATTTTCTGATAGCGGCTATCGAGACGAATCCAGTGATGTGTAACAGACAGTAATATCTTTGGAGTCAACGAAGGTCACAAAGGTGGCCTGAATGTCCATTTACAGAAGCTGTTCGAAGTGATCACCATTGGTATCAATGCAGTGCTGCCCTCTTCTTATCATGGACTGAGTGGTATTCCTTATCACTTTGCCACTTATCGAACCACATGATCTGACAATTCTCTCTTGCATATCTTCAGGTGTAGTTGGAACGTATCATAAACAATGTCTTTCACGAAACCCCGAAAGAAAAAATCCAGAGGCGTCAAGTCTGGCGAACGACTCGGCTACGACACAGAATCAAGGATTTTGTTCACTACTCTTACATTGTTCTCACTTACCTTTGTCTTTTTTTCTTTTATTGTCATTTCATTTCCCTGGCCAAGCCTGAAGAGCATTACATATATAAAATGCAGGGATAAAAGATGAAATGTACACATGAGAAGGGAGAAACATTTGGAGTTAAAATGTACAAAAGGGGTAGTTGGATGAGGCACGTTTACATAAAATCCACATGCAGTTAAAATGGCTCTCGATGATGACGGCGCACATAAACATTGGTAGCACAAATAGCACAATTAAAAACGCTGTTCACAGTATGGGACGACGACACTGAACACACACTGCACTTGTGATACAGACACGGTGAGCGCCAAAACGCGACAATGTATCTGCATTAAAATTTTATGGGCCTGCCAGGGGAGGAGAGGTCATAGAAGAGGATGAGAGAAAAGAGAGATGGGGGAGGGAGGGGGGGGGGGGTAGATGGAGGAGAAGGGGTAGGAAGGGGTGTGTCGGTAGCACAGCAAGCGCCAGGAGATGTGGAGGGTGCGCCAGGACTGGGAAAGGAGAAGTGGCGAGGACAGAGGCGAGGAGGGGGGGAGCCCAAAGGAGAAGGGGACATCTTTGTCCCTGATCAGTAAAGGCAAATTATTCACAATAGCAGAAACCATATGAGAACCTTACAATGTACTTTCACTTTTTTAAAGGAATCTACCCACTTGTACACTCTTGTCTCATTAATGCAGCTATCTCCATACTTTTCCACTATCTTCCTACTGATCTGTTGAGGTTGTACGCCGTCCTAGCACAAAAATCGCCTTACTGCTCGCTGTTCTCCTACGGTACTCACAACTAGTGATGCGGCCATTTTGCTTCGTATTGAGCTTGTCACGCCATCTGTCGGCATATGCTGGAACTTTCACTTCTCGTGACTTTCAGATGCCTGACGTGTTAACTGCATTTAATACTGTTACTTTTTGAATTGGCCTCGTACTTCTGGTCAGGTACATCTACATCTACATTTATACTCCGCAAGCAACCCAATGGTGTGTGGCGGAGGGCACTTTGCGTGCCACTGTCATTACCTCCCTTTCCTGTTCCAGTGGCGTATGGGTTGCGGAAAGAACGACTGCCGGAAAGCCTCCGTGCGCGCTCTAATCTCTCTGATTTTACATTCGTGATCTCCTCGGGAGATACCTCATCCAGAAACGCACCCTCTCGAAACCTGGCGAGCAATCTACACCGCGATGCAGAGCGCCTCTCTTGCAGAGTCTGCCACTTGAGTTTATTAAACATCTCCGTAACGCCATCACGGTTCCCAAATAACCCTGTGACGAAACGCGCCGCTCTTCTTTGGATCTTCTCTATCTCCTCCGTCAAACCGATCTGGTACGGATCCCACACTGATGAGCAATACTCAAGTATAGGTCGAACGAGTGTTTTGTAAGCCACCTCCTTTGTTGATGGACTACATTTTCTAAGCACTCTACCAATGAATCTCAACCTGGTACCCGCCTTACCAACAATTAGTTTTATATGATCATTCCACGTCAAATCGTTCCGCACGCATACTCCCAGATATTTTACAGAAGTAACCGCTAACAGTGTTTGTTCCGCTATCATATAATCATACAATAAAGGATTCTTCTTTCTATGTATTCGCAATACATTACATTTGTCTATGTTAAGGGTCAGTTGCCACTCCATGCACCAAGTGCCTATCCACTGCAGATCTTCATGCATTTCGCTGCAATTTTCTAATGTTGTAACTTTTCTGTATACTACAGCATCACCCGCGAAAAGCCGCATGGAACTTTCGACACTATCTACTAGGTCGTTTATATATATTGTGTAAAGCAATGGTCCCATAACACTCCCCTGTGGTATGTCAGAGGTTACTTTAACGTCTGTAGACGTCTCTCCATTGATAACAACATGCTGTGTTCTGTTTGCTAAAAACTCTTCAATCCAGCCACAGAGCTGGTCTGATATTCCATAGCCTCTTACTTTGTTTATCAGGCGACAGTGCGGAACTGTATCAAACGCCTTCCGGAAGTCAAGGAGAACGGCGTCTGCCTGGGAGCCTGTATCTAATATTTTCTGGGTCTCATGAACAAATAAAGCGAGTTAGGTCTCACACAATTGCTGTTTCCGGAATCCATGTTGATTCCTACAGAGTAGATTGGTTCAAATGGCTCGGAGCACTATGGGACTCAACTGCTGAGGTCATTAGTCCCCTAGAACTTAGAACTAGTTAAACCTAACTAACCTAAGGACAGCACAAACATCCATGCCCGAGGCAGGATTCGAACCTGCGACCGTAGCGGTCTTGCGGTTCCAGACTGCAGCGCCTTTAACCGCACGGCCACTTCGGCCGGCCCACAGAGTAGATTCTGGGTTTCCAGAAATGACATGATACGCGAGAAAAAAAAAAGTTCTAGAATTCTACAACAGATCGATGTCAGAGATATAGGTCTATAGTTTTGCGCATCCGCTCGACGGCCCTTCTTGAAAACTGGAACTACCTGTGCTCTTTTCCAGTCATTTGGAACCTTCCGTTCCTCTAGAGACTTGCGGTACACGGCTGTTAGAAGGGGGGCAAGTTCTTTGACGTACTCTGTGTGGAATCGAATTGGTATCCCGACAGGTCCAGTGGACTTTCCTCTGTTGAGTGGTTTCAGTTGCTTATCTATTTCTTGGATCACTTATTTCGATGTTAGCCATTTTTTCGTTCGAGCGAGGATTTAGAGAAGGAATTGCAGTGCAGTCTTCCTCTGTGAAACAGCTTTGGAAAAAGGTGTTTACTATTTCAGCTTTACGCGTGTCATCCACTGTACCAATGCCATTTTCATTCCAGAGTGTCTGGATATGCTGTTTCGATCCACTTCTACATCTACATCTACATCTACATCTACATGACTACTCTGCAATTCACATTTAAGTGCTTGGCAGAGGGTTCATCGAACCACAATCATACTATCTCTCTACCATTCCACTCCCGAACAGCGCGCGGGAAAAACGAACACCTAAACCTTTCTGTTCGAGCTCTGATTTCTCTTATTTTATTTAGATGATCATTCCTACTCATGTAGGTTGGGCTCAACAAAATATTTTCACATTCGGAAGAGAAAGTTGGTGACTGAAATTTCGTAAATAGATCTCGCCGCGACGAAAAACGTCTTTGCTGTGATGACTTCCATCGCAATTCGCGTATCATATCTGCCACACTCTCTCCCCTATTACGTGATAATACAAAACGAGCTGCCCTTTTTTGCACCCTTTCGATGTCCTCCGTCAATCCCACATGGTAAGGATCCCACACCGCGCAGCAATATTCTAACAGAGGACGAACGAGTGTAGTGTAAGTTGTCTCTTTAGTGGACTTGTTGCATCTTCTAAGTGTCCTGCCAATGAAACGCAACCTTTGGCTCGCCTTCCCCACAATATTATCTATGTGGTCTTTCCAACTGAAGTTGTTCGTAATTTTAACACCCAGGCACTTAGTTGAATTGACAGCCTTGAGAATTGTACTATTTATCGAGTAATCGAATTCCAACGGATTTCTTTTGGAACTCATGTGGATCACCTCACACTTTTCGTTATTTAGCGTCAACTGCCACCTGCCGCACCATACAGAAATCTTTTCTAAATCGCTTTGCAACTGATACTGGTCTTCGGATGACCTTACTAGACGGTAAATTACGGCATCATCTATGAACAACCTAAGAGAACTGCTCAGATTGTCACCCAGGTCATTTATATAGATCAGGAACAGCAGAGGTCCCAGGATGCTTCCCTGGGGAACACCTGATATCACTTCAGTTTTCCTCGATGATTTGCCGTCTATTACTACGAACTGCGGCCTTCCTGACAGGAAATCACGTATCCAGTCGCACAACTGAGACGATACCCCATAGGCCCGCAGCTTGATTAGAAGTCGCTTGTGAGGGACGGTGTCAAAAGCTTTCTGGAAATCTAGAAATACGGAATCAACCTGAGATCCCCTGTCGATAGCGGCCATTACTTCGTGCGAATAAAGAGCTAGCTGCGTTGCACAAGAACAATGTTTTCTGAAACCATGCTGATTACGTATCAACAGATCGTTCCCTTCGAGGTGATTCATAATGTTTGAATACAGTATATGCTCCTAAACCCTACTACAAACCGACGTCAGTGATATAGGTCTGTAGTTAGATGGATTACTCCTACTACCTGCGCAATTTTCCAATCTATAGGTGCAGATCTATCGGTGAGCGAGCGGTTGTATATGAGAAGTAGGGAGCTACTGTATCAGCGTAATCTGAAAGGAACCTAGTCGGTATACAATCTGGACCTGAAGACTTGCCCGTATCAAGCGATTTGAGTTGCTTCGCAACCCCTATGGTATCTACTTCTAAGAAACTCAAGCTAGCCGCTGTTCGTGTTTCAAATTCTGGAATATTCCATTCATCTTCCCTGGTGACGGAATTTCGGAAAACTGCGTTCAATAACTCCGCTTTAGCGGCACAGTCGTCGGTAACAGTACCATCGGCACTGCGCAGCGAAGGTATTGACTGCGTCTTGCCGCTTGTGTTCTTTACATACGACCAGAATTTCTTCGGAAAATCTACCAAATTTCGAGACAATGTTTCGTTGTGGAACCTATTAAAGGCATCTCGCATTGAAGTCCGTGCCAAATTTCGCGCGTCTGTAAATTTTAGCCAATCTTTGGGATTTCGCGTTCTTCTGAACTTCGCATGCTTTTTCCGTTGCCTCTGCAACAGAGTTCGGACCTGTTTTGTGTACCACGGGGGATCAGTTCCATCTCTTACCAGTTTATGAGGTATGAATCTCTCAATTGCTGTTGCTACTATATCTTTGAATTTGAGCCACATCTCGTCTACATTTGCATAGTCAGTTCGGAAGGAATGGAGATTGTCTCTTAGGAAGGCTTCTAGTGACACTTTATCCGCTTTTTTAAATAAAATTATTTTGCGTTTGTTTCTGGTGGATTTGGAAGAAACGGTATTGAGCCTAGCTACAACGACCTTGTGATCACTAATCCCTGTATCAGTCACGATGCTCTCTATCAGCTCTGGATTGTTAGTGGCTAAGAGGTCAAGTGTGTTTTCGCAATCATTTACAATTCGCGTGGGTTCGTGGACTAACTGCTCGAATTAATTTTCGGAGAAAGCATTTAGAACAATCTCGGAAGATGTTTTCTGCCTACCACCGGTTTTGAACAAGTATTTTTGCCAACATATCGAGGGAAGGTTGTAGTCCCCACCAACTATAGCTGTATAAGTGGGGTATTTATTTGTTACGAGACTCAAATTTTCTCTGAACTGTTGAGCAACTATATCATCGGAGTCTGGGGGTCGGTAGGAGGAGCCAATTATTAACTTAGTTCGGCTGTTAAGTATAACCTCCACCCATACCAATTCGCACGGAGTATCTACTTCGACTTCACTACAAGATAAACCACTACTTACGGGTTAACTGCATTTAATACTGTTACTTCTTGAATTGGCCTCATACTTTTGGTCAGGCAGTGTATAGAAAACAACGAATGGTTCGAATGTACGAGCAGAATGTGACAGTCTGTAGCGGCTGTGGTTTGGTCGTGCAGTGAAGCGAGCAGACAGCAGTGTGTGTGTGTGTGTTGTGTGCGGCAGGCAGCTGTTCTCGCGGCACGTCTCGGCCGTGGTGGGGGCGGTGCGCGCGCTGCGGCCGGCGGCGGTGGCGCTGGTGTGGGACGACATGCTGAGGCGGTGGCCGCCGGCGCACGTGGCGGCGTCGGGGCTGGGCCGGCTGGTGCAGCCCGTCGTGTGGGCGTACGGCGCCGACGTGGCGGCGCAGGTGCCGCGCTTCGCCTGGCACGCCTATGCCAGGTCCTTCCAGCAGGTGTGGGTCGCCTCCGCCTTCAAGGTGAGCGGCTCCAGCAACTCACTCCCGCCCTGCACCAAACTGTGCGAGGGGTACTCAAAAGGTGACCATCTCTAATGGTGTCGATATGTCAGTCCTCACTTGTCATTTTTAGGGTTCCGTACTTCAGTCGGTGAAAATGGAACCCTAACAGCAGGGGCAGCCCAGAATGCGGCTCATGGGCCTTGCCCAGGCCGTAGTGCTCTTAGCTTGGCTGGCACATATCCCCACACTATGGGGACACCACAAACGTGCTGTGTTTAACCCTTCGGCAGTCGCAGGGGTTACAGGTTGTCCACAGATGTCAATTTGTATACACAGATCAAAAATGCTTCAATTGGGTCTAAGCACTATGGGACTTAATATTTGAGGTCATCAGTCCCCTAGACTTATAACTAGTTTAACATAACTAACCTAAGGACATCACACACATCCTTGCGTGAGTCAGGATTCGAACCTGCGACCACAGCAGCAGCGGTTCCCGACTGAAGCGCTTAGAACCGCTCGGCCACAGCGGCCGGCGAACACAGATCAGCCAGAACATTATGGCCAGCTACCCACTGTCCGGTATGCCCCCTTTGGCGCGGAAAACAGCAGCGTCACGTTGTGGCACAGTAACAATGAGGCCACGATTGGTCGCTGGAGGGAGTTGGCACCATGTCTGCATACACAAGTCATCTAATTCCAGTAAATTCCTAACAAAAGGCGACGAGCTCTGAGGCCACGTCCAATCACATCCCAGATTGATTGGGTTCAGATCTGGCGAGTTGCAGGATCAGCGCACCAACTGGAGCTCATCACTGCGTTCCTCAAACCGTTCCATTGCATGCCTGGCCTTATGACATAGCGCAATACCTTGTTGAAAAATGCCACTGCTGTCAGGAAACACGATAGTCACGAGTGGGTGTGCATGTTTCGGTCTGATACTCCTTGGCCATCATCGTGCCTTGCACGAGCTCCACTGGACCCATGTATGTCCATGTGAATGTTCCCCAGAGCATAATGGAACCGCCACCAGCTTGTCTGCATCCTGCCATACATGTGTCAAGGTATTGCCCCCTAGAAGGCGATGTCTTCGCCTCCTCCTAGCGGCACGATGAACAAGGTATGAGAATTCATCAGACCATGCAACGTTCTGCCACTGCACCAGCGTCCAGTACCAATGCTCACGTGCCCATTTCAATCATAGTTGCTGATGCCGTTGTGTTAACATTTTCACATGGTCGTCAGATGTGCAGGAACATCGTTAGGAGTGTACAGTGCCCTATGTGTTCAGACACACTTGCACCCTGCCCAACATTAAAGTCTGATGTTAGCTCCGCCACAGTTCGTCGCCTGTCCTGTTTTATCAGTCTGCCCAGCCTGCGATATCTGACATCTGCAATGAGAGGTGGCCGTCCAACCCCTGGACGTGTGGACGTGGTTTCTCCCTGGTTTCGCCACGTGTTGCAGACACTGACCACAGCACTCCTCGGACACACGCCAAGTCTTGCAGTTTCCGAAATTTTCGCGCAAAGCCTCCGGGCTATCACAATCGGATAGATTGCATGCCTTCCCCATTCTACACACAGACAGCTCCCTCACTGATACTACGTGCGCTGTTGAGGTATATGACTAACAGTCATTCATCACGAGGTGGCTCTGCTATCGTCTGGATGAGTTTGTATCGACAGTAGGTCGGTGGTCATAATGTCCTGGCTTTGGGATCGATTTCACCACTCTTGCTTGAATCTACTCTTGTGAGCAAGTGCCAAAATAAGTTTATCCACATTGTCTGCTCCAGCTGACAATTGTCACCCACACAACCATTGGTGTTACCATTTGCGTTTCTATTTCGATAGGTAAGTTATTTATTTTTCAGAGTTTTATTCAGTAAAAATGAAGATAAGGCAGAGAAAAGAACTTCTTGCGTGTGAATTATAAAGCCCCAAACAGAAAGGAGATATGAAGCACCACTGTCTTTTATGAAGATCAGGAGGTATGGACTCATTGCTTGGAATGGAAGAGACTGTAAACACGCTGTTACAGAAAAGAAAGGAAAAAAGACGAATATATTATGACATTGGGAGATTACAGGACAGATTAACCAGGAAGCAGAAGCGATAAGTGAACCTGCTCTGATCATTTGAAGGACGATTCTGTCGGTTGTTTGATTAATGTGCACTGAAATGATACACTACTGGCCATTAAAATTGCTACACCAAGAAGAAATGCAGATGGTAAACGGGTATTCATTGGACAAATATATTATACCACAACTAACAAGTGATTACATTTTCACGCATTTTGGGTGCATAGATACTGAGAAATCAGTACCCAGAACTGTTGTGGGTTGTCAAGAGAGCCAACCCCTTTTTGAGAGGAAGCCGAAAGGCACGCGTTTTAGCTCACGCAGGCTGGCGTGAGGTCTGGAACAGGTCAAGGAAATTAGCTAGCAAAAAAGGACGTAGCTGTGGAATACTTAACTTTAATCCATAAATGGTGAACATCGCTCTTGACGGTACATGTTTTACAGCATCAATAGTAACTGGTAATTGCGCCTTGCTAGGTCGTAGCAAATGACGTAGCTGAAGGCTATGCTAACTATCGTCTCGGCAAATGAGAGCGTATTTTGTCAGTGAACCATCGCTAGCAAAGTCGGCTGTACAACTGGGGCGAGTGCTACGAAGTCTCTCTAGACCTGCCGTGTGGCGGCGCTCGGTCTGCAATCACTGATAGTGGCGACGCGCGGCTCCGACGTATACTACCGGACCGCGGCCGATTTAAAGGCTACCACCTAGCAAGTGTGGTGCCTGGCGGTGACACCACAAGAACAACCACCTGTGGCCGTAATAATGGCCTTGATACGCCTGGGCATTGAGTCAAACAGAGCCTGGATGGCGTGTACAGGTACAGCTGCCCATGCAGCTTCAACACGATACCACAGTTCATCAAGAATAGTGACTGGCGTATTGTGATGAGCCAGTTGCTCGGCTACCATTGACCAGACGTTTTCAATTGGTGAGAGATCTGGAGAATGTGCTGGGCAGGGCAGCAGTCGAACATTTTCTGTGTCCAGAAAGGTCCGTACAGGACCTGCAACATGCGGTCGTGCATTATCCTGCTGAAATGTAGCGTTTCGCAGGGATCGAATGAAGGGTAGAGCCACCGGTCGTAACACATCTGAAATGTAAAGTCCACTGTTCAAAGGGCCGTCAATGCGAACAAGAGGTGACCGAAACGTGTAACCAATGGCACCCCAAACCATCACGCAGGCTGATACGCCACTATGGCGATGACGAATACACGCTTCCAATGTGCGTTCACCGCGATGTCGCCAAACACGGATGCGACCATCATGATGCTGTAAACAGAACCTGGATTCATCCGAAAAATTGACGTTTTGCCATTCGTGCACCCAGGTTCGTCGTTGAGTACACCATCGCAGGCGCTCCTGTCTGTGATGCAGCGTCAAGGACAACTGCAGCCATGGTCTCCGAGCTGATAGTCCATGCTGCTGCAAACGTCGTCGCACTGTTCGTGCAGATGGTTGTTGTCTTGCAAACGACCTCATCTGTTCACTCAGGGATCGAGACGTGGCTGCACTATCCGTTACAGCAATGTGGATAAGATGCCTGTCATCTTGACTGCTAGTGATACGAGGCCGTTGGGATCCAGCACGGCGTTCCTTATTACCCTCTTGAACCCACCGATTCCATATTCTGCTAACAGTCATTAGGTCTCCACCAACGCGAGCAGCAGTGTCGCGATACGATAAACCGCAATCGCGATAGGCTACAATCCGACCTTTATCAAAGCCGGAAACGTGATGGTACGCGTTTCTCCTCCTTACACGAGGCATCACAACAACGTTTCACCAGGCGCCGCCGGTCAACTGCTGTTTGTGTATGAGAAATCGATTGGAAACTTTCCTTATGTCAGCACGTTGTAGGTGTCGCCACCGGCGCCAACCTTGTATGAATGCTCTGAAAAGCTAATCATTTGCATATCACAGCATGTTCTTCGTGTCGGTCAAATTTCGCGTCTGTAGCACGTCATCTTCGTGGTGTAGCAATTTCAATGGCCAGTAGTGTATTTGTTCATACGAGCGAACGTCTCGTCCCGAAAGTGTTGTAGCTGGTTGCCTATCTGCCGCGCCAGGCCGCCTCTAGTTTTAACAAGGCGGCCGGCCACGAAAAAACAACGTTTCCGGTCACCTCCCTTCCGCTTCCCCTGTCATAGCGCCGCAGTCCGGAAGCTGAGGTTTGATAACTGGCAGCTGTGTAAGTAACGAACCTGGAAAGACGGCGTCAGTCGTCGAGCAGCCGCACGTGCAAAGCCCACCGAAACATACTAGTTATGCCGCGTCACTTTAGGAGGAGTAGGCGTTCGCGTCTTACAGGTTTTATAGCAATAGACAACATTTCTATTACTACTGATAATTACGTAGGCGCGCAAATCATCTTGCATGGGCCATCGGTGTTTTGCGGTGGAGTTTTGAACTTCACTCTCGCTAACAAGGATACGAATGAACACGGTAACGGGTGGGTTACCGTTGCTCATGTACGCTGACCAAAAGTCGATAAAAACCACTACTGGTCATTAAAATTGCTACAACACCAAGATGACGTGCTACAGACGCAAAATTTACCGACAGGAAGAAGATGCTGTGATATGCAAATGATTAGCTTTTCAGAGCATTCACAGAATGTTGGCGCGGGTGGCGACACCTACAACAAGCTGACATGAGAAAAGTTTCCAGCCGATTTCTCATACACAAACAGCAGTTGACCGGCGTTGCCTGGTGAAACGTTGTTGTGATGCCTCGTGTAAGGAGGAGAAACGCGTACCATCACGTTTCCGACTGATAAAGATCGGATTGTAGCCTATCGCGATTGCGGTTTAGCGTATCGGGAATTTGCTGTTCGCGTTGGTCGAGATCCAATGACTGTTAGCAGAATACGGAATCGGTGGGTTCAGGAAAGTAATACGGAATGCCGTGCTGAGTCCCAGCGGCCTCGTATCACTTAGCAGTCGAGATGACAGGCATCTTATCCGCATGGCTGTAATGGAACGTGCAGCCACTACTCAATCCCTGAGCCCTGAGTTAACACATGGGGACGTTTGCAAGACAACAACCATCTGCACGAACAGTTCGACGACGTTTGCAGCAGCATGGACTATCAGCTCGGAGACCATGGCTCCAAAACGTCAATTTTTCGGATGAATCCAGGTTCTGTTTACAGCATCATGATGGTCGCATACGTGTTTGGCGACATCGCTGCAAATGCACACTGGAAGCGTGTATTCGTCATCGCCATAGTGGCGTATCACCCAGCGTGATGGTATGGGGTACCATTGGTTACACGTCTCGGTCACCTCTTGTTCGCACTGTTGTACTTCATCTATATTTGGCGTTTCTCAAAAAATTCGGTATTCAGAATGAGATTTCCACTCTGCAGTGGAGTGTGCGCTGATATGAAACTTCCTGGGAGATTAAAACTGTGTACCGGACCGAGACTCGAACTCGGGACTTTTGCCTTTCGCGGGCAAGTGCTCTGCCATCTGAACTACCCAAGCATGACTCACGCCTCCTCCTCACAGCTTTACTTCCGCCAGTAGGCAAAGGTCCCGAGTTCGAGTCTCGGTCCAGCACACAGTATTAATCTACCAGGAAGTTTCAAATTCGGTATTATTGAATTATTCTTAGTTCTCTAAAGACATTAAGTCGTATTTGGTACAGACTGTCGGGTATGGACAGAGGTAGACAATTTCACAGAGTTTCACACTCAGATTGCCTCCTAATCGTGACTTATTTAGTTTCATAATCGAAAAAAACGTCTTTTACGCATTGTATTGTAGTACTTTGGCAACTTCGATATGGGTACGTGGAAATTACCTGAGGAAAGCAATGTGAAACACCTTCCAGTGTCTTACTGTGGACAGACTGCAGTCAGGTCCAAGTAAAACGCGAGGTCTGCAACCCATTCAGAATGTTCTCATTCTCGTTCCTGCACTCCTGTTTCCTTCATAAATTCAGTAGTTAGTTTTAATCGAAAAATCGTTCCAGGCATGCCCCGTTGACTTAACCAACGTACTTCGCAGTAATATTTACGGTCTCCATGCTCTTTGATCAGTCACATCGAAGCCCATTGCAATTGACACCCTGCAGGCGACATGAGAAATTTTACTATTCGTACCACAAATTTCTTCAAGTGCTCTATGCCTGGAAATTTAGTATAGAAAGCTTTTTACGATAACATTGGAAGCTGAAAAAGTGAATTAAAATTCGTGCTGCGCCCGGGACTTGAACCCGACTCTTCTTGCTTGCTAGGCAGATGTGCTGACCATTACAACGTATGGTCAACGTAGCTGCACGAACTACCCAAGTCGAATACCCTCCGCAACACAAACTCCAAATCTCCCCTTATATTGTCAGTATTACCACGGCTCTACGATATTGGAATAGCAGCCCAGCATTGGACGTAATGGGAAAGTGCTGTACTACATGTGACCGTACAGATCTTAAATTAAATTTTCCCTGAGACATTTAGGTCTCTATCTACGATAACGTTGGAAGCTGACGAAATGAATTAAAATTTGTGCTGCAGCCGGGATGCCTAGTAAGCAAGTAGACCTGGTTCCCAGCCACAGCACAGCACTAAAATCTACAGTCCCTTAGTGGTGCAAAAATTTTCAGGTGCTAAGCTAATGTAAATCAAGAGATATGGGCATTTGTGTAACATATTTTGATACTCGCAAACTCACTCATCAAAACCTGTACAAGAGGCTTACTTCTCGTTGACCTACAATCATGACGTTTGACAAGAAGCAATTATTTCACAAAACAACCAATGCAAAAAACTCTGGAAAATGTTAATTTGTAGTTACATCACACGAAAAAAGAAACGTGTATTTGACATCAGACTGACTTTCTGTCCATCCGTCTCTTTCGATCACTTTCTCTTAGGAACGGGTAGCCATATCAAGTTGAAATTTATGTCACATATTCAGGTGTATGGCACCTTGGCGATGTCATACATGTAATCTTTTATTTAAATGCACCCAAATGATATGGTCATTTACGTCGTATATGTTAATAGTCGCAAACTCAGTCATCAAAACCTATAGGGTACTCCTTGTTGACGTCGAATCATGAAATTTGCCAAGAGTCAAGGTTTAGCAGTACAACCAAAGAAAAAAATCCGAAAATCGTTAATTTACAATTACATCACATGGAAAAAAACTTTTTCTTGTCACTTGCCATCCGACTAAAAGCTCAAATTAAAACTTTCTGGAAAGTCGTGGAATATCTGGGACCTATACGTTGCCAGTATCAATGACGATTACAGGCAAAAATCTTCGAGATTCTCGATTACCAGTGGGTGAACCGTATATATACATAATTTACTGTGTACGAAACCCTCACTGCATTATTCCTACTCGCAACTGGCCAATATTTTTTATTTCGAATTAGCCTTTTAGAGAATGGGGTAAATTCTTTGAGTTAACACTTCGCACGTTCTTCGAGAATATTGTTCTTTCTCTTCTTGTGCTCTTTCGGGTTTTGATTTTTACCCAATCTTGAAAGCCTGCTGTTTCTTATTGGGTGCATGTGGAATTCCACATTTTCTACTTTTTTTTCCTACTTCTCTTAGCCATGTGGTTTTCAATTTCTGGTTGCTTAGTTAGCCAAGGATTCCTTAAGTTATGTGGTCATTATTTAACCTACATGTATGTTCACAGGATTTACCTTCATCTCATTACATCCGTTAACTTTTAAATTTTCACATATTAGATTTTAATCTGTATTTTTTCACTGCTGCTATCGGTTCTGTTATATTTCTTAGGGTTCCTCTTCCAATTTTTTCTACTTTTTCGAGCTCGCCGAGCTGCCAGTACCTCGTCTCCTACCTTCCAAACTTCGCAGACGAGGTACTGGCAGAATTGAAGCTGTGAGGACGGGTCGTGAGTCGTGCTTGGGTAGCTCAGATGGTAGAGCACTTGCCCGCTAAAGGCGAAGGTCCCGAGTTCGAGTCTCGGTCCCGCACACAGTTTTAATCTGCCAGGAAGTTTCATATCAGCGCACACTCCTCTGCAGAGTGAAAATCGCATTCTTTATTTCATATTGTTCAATAATTGTCGCCCTGTACGTTTTTGAAGTACAAAACAGACGTGTCGTACGGTGGTGGCAGTGCGGTGAGACCAGGAGTGTTGTGCCGACAGGGAGCGTCCGGTGAGACGGCGCTGGTGCCCGACTTGCGGCGCACGGCTGCCAACCACGCGGCGTGGATGCGGCTGGTGTCGGGCGGGGTGCCCGGCTCCGAGGTGGAGACTCCGGCGTTCCGCGGGGTCGTGCTGACGGGCTGGTCGCGCTACGACCACTTCGCGGCGCTCTGCGAGACGCTGCCCGTGGCGGTGCCATCGCTGCTGCTCGCGCTGCTCGTCGTCGACGAGGCGGAGCGCCAGGGGCCCAGGGCCGCGCGCGCGGACCTGCTCGCCAAGGTTGGCACCACTGCCGCCGAATCCTCCTGCACCAGCCTGAAGAAAGCAGCCGGCGTCAGTTTCCTGCACACCGAACAGACAGTACTAAGTTTCCTTTAATTTACGTCTATGGTCACAATCTTTTCTGTTTAACAGATTACCGGCTTCGGTCTTTAATGGCCATCATCAGATCTGTCTCAGAAGCAAAGTCCTAATGCTGATGATGGTCATTAAAGACCGAAACCGGTAATCTGTTAAACAGAAAAGATTGTGACCATAGACGTAAATTAAAGGAAACTTATTACATATACGGGTCACTGCGTTTTTTCACGACGATGTCGCAGCTAGTGAGACAGTACAATATTGTACAGTCTGGGGTGGGGCACCACAGGGTTCTGTCTTGTGTGATTTATTGTTTCTAATATACACTAATTAAATTGCTACACCGTGCAGATGATAAACGGGTATTCATTGGACAAATATATTGTATTAGAACTGACATGTGATTACATTTTCACCCAACTTGGGTGCACAGCTCCTGAGAAATCAGTACCCAGAACAATCACCTCTGGCCGCAATAACGGCCTTGATATGCCTGGGCATTGAGTCAAACAGAGCTTGGATGGCGTGTACAGGTACAGCTGCCCATGCAGCTTCAACACGATACCACAGTTCATCAAGAGTAGTGACTGGCGTATTGTGATGAGCCAGTTGCTCGTCCACCATTCACCAGACGTTTTCAACTGGTGAGAGATCTGGAGAATGTGCTGGCCAGGGCAGCAGTCGAACATTTTCTGTATCCAGAAAGGCCCGCACAGGACCTGCAACATGCGGTCGTGCAAGATTCTGCTGAAATGTAGGGTTTCGCAGGGATCGAATGAAGGGTAGAGCCACAGGTCGTAACACATCTGAAGCGTAACTTCCACTGTTCACAGTGCCGTCAATGGGAACAAGAGCTGACCGAGACGTGTAACCAATGGCACCCCATACCATTACGCCGGGTGATACGCCAGTATGGCGATGACGAATACACGCTTCCAATGTGCGTTCAACGCGATGTCGCCAAACACGGATTCGACCATCATGATGCTGTAAGCAGAACCTGGATTCATACGAATAATGACGTTTTGCCATTCGTGCTCCCAGGTTCGTCGTTGAGTACACCATCGCAGGCGCTTCTGTCTGTGATGCAGCGTCAAGGCTAACCGCAGCCATGGTGTCCGAGCTGTTAGCCCGTGCTGCTGCAAACTTCGTCGAACTGTTCGTGCAGATGGTTGTTGTCTTGCAAACGTCCCCAACTGTTGACTCTGGTACTGAGACGTGGCTGCACGATCCGTTACCGCCATGCGAATAAGATGTCTGTCATCTTGACTGCTAGTGATACGAGGCCGTTGGGATCCAGCACGGCGTTCCGTATTACCCTCCTGCACCCACCGATTCCGTATTTTGATAACAATCATTGGATCTCGACCAACGCGAGCAGCAGTGTCGCGATACGATAAACCGCAATCGAGATAGGTTACAATCCGACCTTTATCAAAGTCGGTAACGTGATGCTACTCATTTCTCCTCCTTACACGAGGCATCACAACAACGTTTCACCAGGCGCCGCCGGTCAACTGCTGTTTGTGTATGAGAAATCGGTTGGAAACTTTGGCTGGCTAGCTAGCTCTGAGCAGTATGGGACTTAACATCTGAGGTCATCAGTCCCCTAGAACTTAGAACTACTTAAACCTAACTAACCTAAGGACATCACACACATCCATGCCCGAGACAGGATTGGAACCTGCGACCGTAGCAGTCGCGCGGTTCCGGACTGAAGCGCCTAGAACCGCTCGGCCACCGAGGCCAGGTTGGAAAATTTTCTCATGTCAGTATGTCGTAGGTGTTGCCACCGGCGCCAACCTTGTGTGAATGCTCTGAAAAGCTAATCATTTGCATATCACAGCATCTTCTTCCTGTCGGTTAAATTTCGCGTCTGTAGCACGTCATCTTGGTGGTGTAGCAATTTTAATGGCCAGTAGTGTACATCGATTAGTTTTCACTTAACCTGAACCACATCCCAAGGTTGGCATCACTGCCACTAAAATAGACATGACAGAAATCACTATACTGTATCAAGGATGAATGACACGCTTGGAGATCAACATGCGATTCCTCATCCAGATTCAAGACAGTAGTTTATCTAGCAAAATCAGATTGGGTGCATTTTGAAAACATACGTATGTAAAAGAGGAGCTCGCAACGCTGTCGTATAATGGAGCACATGAGACTGTATAGACAAACGTGTTTCACCCCACACTACCATACCAGCCATCATAGCTCACTAAGTAGAATGCTGGGACATCAAACCCACATCCATTGTGGAGCTATGGTTCGATTACTCGTCAGGTTGAACATCATTTCCTGACATGACAATAGTCTATAATATGACAGTGGGATCCATTAACCTGCATGTATGTGACTACTAAAGTGTAGGTAGGCTTCCCAGTGGAGAACAAAAGTGATGCTTTTGGTGCTGAGTGCATCCGATAACCAAGTTACTGCTGCTGCTCATGCCTATGCTGCGCAGTACCCTCAAAGTATCCCAATAAGAAGGTTTTTTGTCACCTCGAGTGACGCCCTCAAAAAACTGGTAATATTCGTTTACAAGTAATAGAGAGAGTCCGTCCAAGGACTAAATGTGCTCAACACACAGAGTTAGCGATTCTTGAAACTGCTCACCAGTCACCTCGGTGAGGCACCTGTGATATTGCAAGAGAGTTCCAGATATCTCAATGTCTGGTTGCTGAAGCGTTGCGCAATGAAGACCTGAGTGCATTACACATTAACTCACTACGTCCGAGAAGTACAGTAAATGTCTTCTGCACCAAGTGGACGGTAACAAACGTTTTATAAATCACGTGATATGGACTGACGTATCTAGCTTCAGTCGTGAAGGTATTTTCAACCTCCACAGTGGCTATTATTGGTCGGAACACAACTGACATGTCACCCATGTACTTCGATTTCAGGCACGTTTTGGCAAAAACCTGTGGGCTGCACTCATGAAAGATGCGCTTTTGGGCCCTTAACTATTGTTTCATAAGCTCAATGCGCGCCTCTACCGTACATTTCCTTCCAATACTTTTTGTGATGCAGTAGAAAACATTCCACTTCATGTTTGGCTAAGATACGGTTTCAGCAAGATGGTGCACCACCACACTTTGGGATGAATGTACGTAACTATTTAAATGAATCTTTTCAAGGGAAATGGATTGGTCATGGAGGTCAAAAGTGGACTCTACGTTGCCCAGACCTTAATCAACTACATTTTTATTTGTCGTGACACTTAAAGGAACAAGTTTATAGCACTCCACCCATGCATGTACACAACCTAATAGCCCACATGCATGCCGCTTTGGGAATGGCAGATACAGGTATATTTCATAGGGTCCAGCAAAGTATGAATCAATAAGTAGCGAAGAGTTTGCAAATATAAGGTGGACACTTTTAACATCTACTCTAAAGCGAACACTAGTCGTAAATGTACATACTGTGTCTACGAAGACAAGCCTGGACCTCAAATGTACTGACTGGAATTATTGTGCACAGTATATCGTGCACTCTAGTGTAGCCTGCCTGTTGCGTTCTTCATACTTCGTTGGATGAAGACGATGGTACTGTATCCATTATTATTGTCTATTGCCTTTATTTGTGTCATGGACAAAACGAAGAAGTTTGTGTTATCACTTAACGTTTCAATAAAGGAAACAATGACAGACAGAAAAACGCATGGTACCACACTGTGGAGCTGTAAACTGCATATAGATTGATGCTTTAACTGAAAAAAAGAAAAATTGCGTGAACGTGACTCAGACATCTGAGAGTCTGGCTTGCATCGTCTCACTGATCTGATCGTACAGCCCTGGCACAGCCCATAGTTCATGCTACCTGTTTTTGGCCACGCTGCATGCTGTTACAGCGTTGCCAGAGCCTCATTTTTTTAGTCGAATTTCTATTAAACTTGTTGGTGGGACTTGGTTTTGGTAGATACATTCTCGCTTTGAACTGGGATGAGGAATTACACGGTTACCATCAAATACAATTTTTTTTTTACCTGATGTCAGTTGCATATCTACCAGATAATCACTTATAATTAAACGCCATCGGATGTGATGTATCACAGGCTTCTATGCTGGATCCTTCACTGTGTCCAATATAGAAAATTGTCACGTTTGGCACTACTGCCACTAAAATACTCACCACCTGTGTGACAGAAAGCGATCTATGGTATATGCAGCTATCATACATGCAGCTCTAATATCTGTGAAGTACCGCAGAGCCCTATTTTGCTTTGTTTACTCTATCCAATACACATTATTCCACTTTTACAGGGCTGCTCGCAAAGATCGTCATTAGAACCAGAAAAATATTTAACACTTGCGTGACAGAAAGCAGTAGCATATCCACCACACAGGCACAAATGAGGCAAATAGCGGAGGTATAACAGAGTTCTACCATTGGTCTCTAGTTGTCTGTAATACTCAGAATATACTCTCCATCCAAATGGGCCCTGGGAGGTCGAACGGCACCGACCGGCCACTGTGTCAGAATTAGCCCAGAGGCAGCACTCGTGCGGATATGGAGGGGCATGTGGTCAGCACACCGCTCTCCCAGCCGTATGTCAGTTTACGAGACTGGAGCCGCAACTTCTCAATCAAGTGACTCCTCAGTTTGTCCCACAGGTGCTGAGTGCATCCCGCTTACTAAGAGCACTCGGCAGGCCGGATGGGTCCCCCACTGAAGTGCTAGTCCAGCCTGACAGCACTACGGTGATCTGATGGGAACTGGTGTTACCACTGCGGCAAGCCTGTTGGCCACGATATACTAGAAGTCTATATACGCCTAGGGACTTCGCACAGTTTGGGAAGTAAGTAGCGGTTTTATTCGTATCCATTCATAAAAGAACAGTAGATCTTCAAGTATTGAAGTCATCAGTACATTAAAAAAGATTTGGAAATGAAAGGATTTACAACAGCGTTCGTTAATGAATTATCGGAAGCTGTGGGCTAGTAAGCTGCATCGTGTTAGGTTTTGTGGTTTTGTTGGCGAAATTTCCAAATGCCTTGCCTCAGTCATTGCACACAAGAAAGGTAGTGTTCTGCTGTAAGCTAAATCCCTGTCATATGTTAGAGTTGGTAAGCAACCCATCTTATATTATCATTGGGTTATGATGCCATCACAGTATCAGTTTGAATCATACTGTTTTAAAGGCTATGTGAATGAAAATTCTTATTTGTAGGTGTAGAAAACTTGGGTAATACCTCAACATGAAAAGGGTAATACCTCAACATGAAAAACAGGAAATGTCAGATCATACTCGGTTGCAGAAGAACACAGTCCAACACTTTTTAATTCAGATGGCTAAGTTCCTTGATCGACAATTCTGAGGCCTCTGGGTTGTGCGTGGTTTAGCAACATATCTAGCTCCACTTTTTTAGTCATCACAAAACCCAGATTTATCACGCCAGGCAACCCATTATGGGGAAAAATCATGTCTCATCTGGCTCAATGTCATATGCAAAAGAATTGCACAAAAGCGTTGAGGAAGCCTTTCGAGCTGAGATGATCTACAACATGTCAATGACGATATGCAGACATCTAGGTCTGTGCTTAAGGCAAGGTGGGTAAATAGATAAAGTAGTTCAATATATAATATTCTATTTGATTTATGGATACAGCAACTTCTTGTATACAATTTGCATTAATGGACATTGTACAACTAATACACTTTACAACTAATACTTTAACCAGTAACACCTCCTCCCCCCATTCTCTGTAGGATCAAACTCCCACGCATAAAACATCTTCAAACGTCGGATTACTTCACCAATGAGTATTTCACGCATCTCATTAATTATGACATTATATCTCATGCACTAAGTATTGTACAAAGACATAATTTTGCAGGGTGATTCAAAAAGAATACCACAACTTTAAAAATGTGTATTTAATGAAAGAAACATAATATAACCTTCTGTTATACATCATTACAAAGAGTATTTAAAAAGGTTTTTTTCACTCAAAAACCAGTTCAGAGATGTTCAATATGGTCCCCTCCAGACACACGAGCAATATCAACCCGATACTCCAACTCGTTCCACACTCTCTGTAGCATATCAGGCGTAACAGTTTGGATAGCTGCTGTTATTTCTCGTTTCAAATCATCAATGGTGGCTGGGAGAGGTGGCCGAAACACCATATCCTTAACATACCCCCATAAGAAAAAATCGCAGGGGGTAAGATCAGGGCTTCTTGGAGGCCAGTGATGAAGTGCTCTGTCATGGGCTGCCTGGCGGCCGATCCATCGCCTCGGGTAGTTGACATTCAGGTTTCATAGCTAACCTTTTTCGTAGGACTCTCCATACAGTTGATTGTAGAATTTGCAGCTCTCTGCTAGCTCTGTGAGTCGATTTTCCTGGGCTGCGAACAAATGCTTTCTGGATGCGTGCTACATTTTCATCACTCGTTCTCGGCCATCCAGAACTTTTCCCTTTGCACAAACACCCATTATCTGTAAACTGTTTATACCAACGTTTAATACACCACCTATCAGGAGGTTTAACACCATACTTCGTTCGAAATGCACGCTGAACAACTGTCATCGATTCACTTCTGCTGTACTCAATAACACAAAAAGCTTTCTGTTGAGCGGTCGCCATCTTAGCATCAACTGACGCTGACGCCTAGTCAACAGCGCCTCACGCGAACAAATGTACAACTAAATGAAACTTTATAGCTCCCTGAATTCGCCGACAGATAGTGCTTAGCTCTGCCTTTTGTCGTTGCAGTTTGAAATTCCTAAAGTTGTGGTATTCTTTTTGAATCACCCTGTATATTCAGTAGTATACGTAGACACTGTCTGAAAAATATGTTGAGAACATAATTGGTATTAAAGAAGTAATAAATTAAAACGTCATACCTGATGATGACGTTTTGCTGTATGGTTTGCGAATAGGTGGTAAGTGATTTTTTTTTTTTTTTTTTTTTTTGCTTTCGTCATTTTGTGGGAGGTATCAGCGAGAAAAAACCTTTTTTAAAGGGTTTAAATTATGTGTAAAGTTTGTTGGACGACGCTAAGCGCTCTCAAATACTATATGAACATAATACGTGTAATTTGTGTGCTGTGAGTTACCCTAATAGTGTTTAACGTTAGTTCTTGTCTTACTGTGTTAAACCTGCAACGTAAGATTTCACATCTTGACTGCATTTAAATTTTTAAATACAGTTAATTATTATACACACATTAAAAGAAGTTTTGAATCACGCCGGTTCCCAGCAGCGCTGAAGATAGACGTTGACTGTGGATATTGTATCACAGACACAGTCCTGTTGACTGTTCAGGGATGTCACTAAACCCGCCCAAAGATGTAAACAAGCATGCATGAGCAGCGGCTATTAGACGGAGGGTATCCGACAGCCGATCAGTTCCACTTATTTCACCAGGAAGGAGGTACACAGCTCGTGTTGTCTGTAGTTCAACCATGCCTAGACGGTCAATACCACGGTTTGATCACGTTCGTATTGTTACTTTGTGCCAGCAAGGGCTCTCAACAACGGAAGTGTCCAGGCGTCTCGGAATGAACCAAAGCGATGTTGTTCGGACGTAGAGGAGATAGACGACTCAAACTGTGTGCAATAGCCTGCATGATGCGTAACTTCACTCTCGACGTCCATGGTGAGGTCCATATTTGCAATTTCGACACAATGCAGCGCGGTACAGATGGGCCCAACGACATGCCGAATGGACCGCTCAGGATTGGCATCACGTTCCCTTCACCGCTGAGTGTCGCATATGCCTTCAACCAGAAAATCATCAGAGACGTGTTTAGAGGCAACCCGATCAGGCTGAACGCCTTAGACACAATGTCCAGCGAGTGCAGCAAAGAGGAGGTTCCCTGCTGTTTTGGGGTGGCGTTATGTGGGGCCGACGTATGCTGCTGTCGGTCATGGAAGGTGCTGCAACAGCTTTACGTTGCGTGAATGCCATCCTTCGACCGATAGCTTAACCATACATATCAGCAACATATTGGTGAGGCATTCGTCTTCATGGACGACAATTCGCTCCCCCATCGTGCACATATTGTGAATGATTTCCTTTGGGATAACGACATCGCTCGACTAGAGTGGTCAGTATGTTCTCCAGGCATGAACCCTATCGAACATGCCTGGGATAGATGGCTGTTTATCGACCACGTGAGCCACCAATCACTCTGAGGGATGTACGCCGAATCGCCGTTGAGGAATGTGACAATCTGGACCAACAGTGCCGTGATGAACTTGTGGATACTACGCCACGACAAATACAGGCATGCACCATTGCAAGACGACGAGTTCTCGGTATTAAAGGTACCTGTGTGTACAGCAGTCTGGACCACCAACTCTGAAGGTCTCGCTGTATGATGGTACAACATGCAATGTGTGGTTTTCGTGAGCAGAAATGATGGTTATGTTGGTCTCTATTCCAATTTTCTGTACACGTTCCCGAGCTCTCGGAATTGAGGTGATGTAAAACTTTTTTGGAGGTGTGTATGAAGTACTGAAACTCAATTTCTGTTGCACTCGGTAGCTGACAGATGGCAACGTAACGTATACTATGCCACGATTTTAGCCGTTTACTAATAGAGATGATCTAATTTCACTAAAATGTTCACCAAATTGATGCTACTGACAGAAAAATAGTCACCATCTGCATGACAAAAAGCAACCTATAATAGTTCCTTAACGACAAGATAGGCGATTATAAAAGGTTACTGTCTGGAATTATGTACCACAGGGTCCCATCTTCGGTCCTTTGTTGAGTCTAATATTCATTAATAGCATTTCACTTTCACTGAGCTGCTTGCCATGGTTGTCACCCTTGCCACCAGAATACCTGACACGTGGTTGATAGAGAGCGCCCAATATTAGTTCTATATCCCCACATAGTCACTTACGCTACAAGGTAGTTAATAAGGTGTAACACAGGGTTCCTTGTTGTGTCTAATATATGTACATTAATGATCTGTCACTTTCTCTTAGCTGTTCGCCAAATTTGTACTATGATACCTGCCACCTGCATTACAGAAAGCAGCTTTCATCAGTTCCATGAATAGGAGATAGGCACTTATAATTGTGGAAGGCAGGATTGGTGTCCCACAGGGGTTCATCTTGATTCCTCTCGTGTATATTAGATATTTTAATGGTTCAAATGGCTCTGAGCACTATGGGACTCAACTGCTGAGGTCATTAGTCCCCTAGAACTTAGAACTAGTTAAACCTAACTAACCTAAGGACATCACAAACATCCATGCCCGAGGCAGGATTCGAACCTGCGACCGTAGCGGTTTTGCGGTTCCAGACTGCAGCGCCTTTAACCGCACGGCCACTTCGGCCGGCAGATATTTTAATGGTCTTCCACTTTCACTCAGCTGCTTACCAAGGTTATAACTGCTGCCATTAAAATATTCATTAGCTGCGACACAGAAAGTATCATTTATCCCTTGTCTATGTCCATGTCCACAAAATTGGCATTTGCAGAGCAAGGCAAATGACCACAGCGTTCTATATTGGTGACTGATATACTTTTGTGATCTTCCCCATCCACTTTCACTAAACGCAAATACAAGGGGATACCTAAAAGTTACCTGCAATACTAATCCACTAGGCGAAACTTGCAGAGCGCCAGTTTCTCTCCCCCCCTCCCCCCCTCTACTACTAGTTTCTCTCACTAGCAGTATGTTGTGAAAGTGTTTGCATGTCTACTGTTGCCCCCCTGTGTCGCCTGAGTAGGTTTTGTCTGCCAGTATTGAATTTGTTTGCAGCAGCCGTTTTGCTGTAACAGTAGCCCATGCAGCTTCCTGCCTGGAAAAAAACTCCGCAGAACTTGCTGAGTTGTTGAAAACAGCACAAAAGGTGAGGCTGTGGTAAAAATCAAGTTTATAAATGGCTTTAACGTTTAAAAAATGCCTGTATGTTAATTGGAGACGTTCTAGACGTCTTTCAAAAGCCTAAACATTTGAAAATTTCAAGGTAATTAGTGGACTTGAGACTGGAACCGCCGAAGGACAACTGAGTTTGTAGCAGAGTAACTGGATTTTCTTGGGGCTCAGTTCAGCTATATCTGATGGATGGTATGGAAATAAGAAATGTCACTGTCAAATCTGTGTTTCGAATTCTGCAAGCCCACCGTAAGTGTGTTGAGTAGAAGCATGTTGTGCTTGAAAGAACAGCTCCAGACCCACACAGAATTCTTTTCCGAGGACATTGCTGGTGGAGCTGTGAATACAATCCCAAAACCAAATAAGAATGCATAGCAATGCTCAAGATGAAAACGAGAGGGATCTGTGGCCCACCATTAAAGATGAATATAGAAAATGTTTTATACAATAAATTCATCAAAAGTACAAATATATCATTTATAATGCACAGTATTAAATATGGCCAAAGTAGGAAGGATATGAAGTGCAGACTGGCAATGGTATGAAAAACGTTTCTGAATAACAGAAATCTGTTAGAATCGAATATAGACTTACGTGTTAGGAAGTCTTCTCTGAAGGTATTTATGTGAAAGGTAGCCATGTAAGGAAGTGAAACACAGATGAATAACAGTTTAGACAGGAAGAGAATGAAAGCTTTTGAAATGTGGTGCTACAGAAGAAAGTTGAAGATTAAATGGGTAGATCACATGACTAGTGAGGAGGTACTGAACAGAATTGGGGAGACAAGAAACTTGTGGCGCAATATGACTAAAAGAAGGGATTGGTTGATAAGACACATTTTGTGGCATGAACTGATGAAGAATTTAGTACTGGGGGGAAGTGTAGGGAGAAAAAGATCATAGAGTAAGACCAAGAGGTGAATACAGTAAGCAGATTCACAAGGTTGTAGACTGCAGTAGTTCTTCAGAGATGAAGAGGCTTGTACAAGATAGATTAGCATGGAGAGCTGCATCAAACCAGTTTTTGAGCTGAAGACCACAACAACAATACTGAGTACTTTAAAGATGAAAAATAAAATATATAGCTTCCATGTTATTCGTGTCTCGTATTCAGGTATTGACTGTTGATACAATTGGGAGATGAGGATATAGTAGACACAATTTACACCTGAAGTAGTAGTTCAGATATGTTGGCTGAGCTTTTTGCAGAAAATGTACAGTGGCGCACCATCATACAAATTAAGAGCTATTTGGTTACTGGCGTCAGAGAGGTATATTTTTAAGAGTAGAGTCAGGATTCAGGCATCCTGTGTTGAAAGAAGTGAAAATAAAAAACGAGCCCAACATAATGCTTAAGATTTCAAAGAAAAGTTTAGCTTACAAAATATTTCACAATTGACTAATAAGGTATATGAGCTTCTTGTCTGTTTGTAAAATCTAGAAAGCTACGAAAATACAGACACCCTGTGCCTATTTGAACACCACATAACCACAGTGTTAGATAAGTTGTTGTTGTTGTGGTCTTCAGTCCTGAGACTGGTTTGATGCAGCTCTCCATGCTACTCCATCCTGTGCAAGCTTCTTCATCTCCCAGTACTTACTGTAACCTACATTCTTCTGAATTTGCTTAGTGTATTCATCTCTTGGTCTCCCTCTACGATTTTTACCCTCCACACTGCCCTACAATGCTAAATTTGTGATCCCTTGATGCCTCAGAACATGTCCTACCAACCGATCCCTTCTTCTTGTCAAGTTCTGCCACAAACTCCTCTTCTCCCAATTCTATTCAATACCTCCTCATTAGTTACGTGATCTACCCATCTGATCTTCAGCATTCTTCTGTAGCACCTCATTTCGAAAGCTTCTATTCTCTTCTTGTCCAAACTATTTATCGTCCACGTTTCACTTCCATACATGGCTACACTCCGTACAAATACTTCCAGAAACGACTTCCTGACACTTAAATCTGTACTCGATGTTAACAAATTTCTCTTCTTCAGAAACGCTTTTCTTGGCATTGCTAGTCTACGTTTTATATCCTCTCTACTTCGACCATCATCACTTATTTTGCTCCCCAAATAGCAAAACTCCTTTACTACTTTTAAGTGTCTCATTTCCTTATCTAATTCCCTCAGCATCACCGGACTTAATTCGACTACATTCCATTATCCTCGTTTTGCTTTTGTTGATGTTCATATTATATCCTCCACTGTCTATTACATTCAACTGCTCTTCCAAGTCCTTTGCTGTCTCTGACAGAATTACAATGTCATCGGCGAACCTCAACATTTTTATTTCTTTTCCATGGATTTTTAATTCCCACTCCGAATTTTTCTTTTGTTTCCTTTACTGCTTGCTCAATATACAGATTGAATAACATCGGGGAGAGGCTACAACCCTGTCTCACTCCCTTCCCAACCGCTGCTTCCCTTTCATGTCCCTCGACTCTTATAACTGCCATTTGGTTTCTGTACAAATTGTAAATAGCCTTTCGCTCCCTGTATTTTACCCCTGCTACTTTAGAACTTGAAAGAGTATTCCAGTCAACATTGTCAAAAGCTTTCTCTAAGTCTACAAATGCTATAAACGTAGGTTTGCCTTTCTTTAATCTTTCTTCTAAGATAAGTCGTAAGGTCAGTATTGCCTCACGTGTTCCAATATTTCTACAGAATCCAAACTGATCTTTCCCATGGTTGGCTTCTACTAGTTTTTCCATTCGTCTGTAAAGAATTCGCGTTAGTATTTTGCAACTGTGGCTTATTAAACTGATAGTTCGGTAATTTTCACATCTGTCAACACCTGCTTTCTGTGGGATTGGAATTATTATATTCTTCCTGAAGTCTGAGGGTATTTCGCCTGTCTCATACATCTTGCTCACCAGATGGTGGAGTTTTGTAAGGACTGGCTCTCCCAAGGCCGTCAGTAGTTCTAATGGAATGTTGTCTACTCCAGGGGCCTCGTTTCGACTCAGTTCTTTCAATGCTCTGCCAAACTCTTCACGTAGTATTGTATCTCCCATTTCGTCTTCATCTACATTCTCTTCCATTTCCGGGATATTGTCCTCAAGTACGTCGCCCTTGTATAGACTACATACTCCTTCCACCTTTCTGCTTTCCCTTCTTTGCTTAGAACTGGGTTTCCATCTGAGCTCTTGATATTCATATAAGTGGTTCTCTTTTCTCCAAAGGTCTCTTTAATTTTCCTGTAGGCAGTATCTATCTTACCCCTAGTGAGATAAGCCTCTACATCCTTACATTTGTCCTCTAGCCATCCCTCCTTAGCCATTTTGCACTTCCTGTCGATCTCATTTTTGAGACGTTTGTATTCCTTTTTGCCTGCTTCATTTACTGAATTTTTATATTTTCTCCTTTAATCAATTAAATTCAGTATTTCTTCTGTTACCCAAGGATTTCTACTAGCCCTCGTCTTTTTACCTACTTGATCCTCTGCTGCCTTCACTACTTCATCCCTCAGAGCTACCCATTCTTCTTCTACTGTATTTCTTTCCCCCATTTGTGACAATTGTTCACTTATGCTCTCCCTGAAACTCTGTACAACCTCTGGTTTAATCAGTTTGTCCAGATCCCATCTCCTTAACTACCACCTTTTTGCAGTTTCTTCAGTTTTAATCCACAGCTCATAACCAATAGATTGTGGTCAGAGTCCACATCTGCTCCCGGAAATGTCTTACAGTTTAATACCTGGTTCCTAAATCTCTGTCTTACCATTATATAATCTATCTGATGCCTTCTAGTATTTCCAGGGTTCTTCCATGTCTACAATCTTCTTTTACAATTCTTGAACCAAGTGTTAGCTATGACTAAGTTATGTCTGTGCAAAATTCTACCAGACGGCTTCCTCTTTCATTTCTTTCCCCCAATCCATATTCACCTACTATGTTTCCTTCTCTCCCTTTTCCTACTCTCGAATTCCAGTCACCCATGACTATTATATTTTCGTCTCCCTTCACTAACTGAATAATTTCTTTTATCTCATCATACATTTCATCAATTTCTTCATCATCTGCAGAGCTAGTTGGCATATAAACTTGTACTATTGTAGTAGGTGTGGGCTTCGTGTCTATCTTGGCCACAATAATGCGTTCACTATGCTGTTTGTAGTAGCTTACCCGCACTCCTATTCTTTTATTCATTATTAAACCTACTCCTGCATTACCCCTATTTGATTTTGTATTTATAACCCTGTATTCACCTGACCAAAAGTCTTGCTCCTCCTGCCACGGAACTTCACTAATTCCCACTACATCTAACTTTAACCTGTCCGTTTCCCTTTTTAAGTTTTCTAACCTATCTGCCCGATTAAGGGATCTGACGTTCCACGCTCCGATCCGCAGAACGCCAGTTTTCTTTCTCCTGATAAAGACGTCCTCTTGAGTAGTCCCCGCCCGAAGATCCGAATGGGGGACTATTTTTCCCAAGTGGACGCCATCATCATTTAACCATACAGTAAAGCTGCATGCCCTCAGGAATAATTACGGCTGTAGTTTCCCCTTGCTTTCAGCCGTTCGCAGTACCAGCACAGAAAAGCCGTTTTGGTTAGTGTTACAAGGCCAGATCAGTCAATCATCCAGACTGTTCCACCTGCAACTACTGAAATGGCTGCTGCCCCTCTTCAGGAACCACACGTTTGTCGGGCCTCTCAACAGATACCCCTCCGTTGTGGTTGCACCTACGGTACAGCCATCTGTATTGCTGAGGCATGCAAGCCTTCCCACCAACGGCAAGGTCCATGGTTCATGTTACATATCAAAATTATACTGTAGCAGCTTACTCATGCAGGACTAATATGGGAAAAGGAGGAGTTATTACACATATTAACGACAGCACCCATGTTCAAGAACAATGAGACAAGTAGATTTTGTGGTGATCAGTATATAGTGTGGTGTGCTTGTAACTTAATACCGAAAAATAGTTCACTTTAAATTGTAACTACATGTAGGTCCCCATAAGAAATTTTTAACTGTTTATGTGCAATTTGGATCCCTTACTATGCCACTTGCCAGACAGCAACAAGCAGTCTGTGATGAATTCAATGTAGATTTTCTCAAGGATTCTTATAGGAATAAAGTTCTCGAAACCTTATTGTGATCCTACAGTTTGAATTTAGAAATTAACTTCCCAACATGGGTGCATAAAGACAGTAGGACCTTAATGTTTTCTTTGGCGAAGCTCAAAGGAAGAAAATAACTGCTTACCCAGTAACAAATACGCAATCTGATCATGATGTTAATTAGGATAAATAGAGTCTTACAGTACTGATGCACCTCAGTGGAAGTCAGACTGAATAATTAATGACTCTAGAACAAATATTTTTTCAGAACGTTTAAGATTTGACCTGAGATGAAATTTGCAATTATCTAAATTCTAACATAAAATTTAATCTGTTCCATGATAAATTCATATCATTATTTGAAAATAACTTTCATCATAAGCTTATCAGCAAGAACATTAAACAGCCATGTAAAAATCACTACAGGGGTTAAAGTAGCTTGGTAAAGGAAAAGAGATAAACCTGTTGGCAAGAACAAGTAGAGATCCTGCAGTAGCCACACACAACAAAAACTACTGACAATAGCTCAGAAAAGTTATTAAACTGTAAAGTAATATGCACATGTCAGTAATTCCAACAACTAAATTAAGGCTGTATGAGATGTAGTGAAATGCGAGACAGGACAACCAGCCAAAGAGCAGGATAATAGCACTGTTGAACTCATTATTAAATTGCATGCAAAGTCTATAATTGATGAGTCACATGTAGCAATATATTTAATACTAATTTCTGAAACACAGAAAGTATATGAACAAACAGTTCAAGAGAACAATCACAGCAGTGTGGTGAAAAATCAACTCTCATAACACTCAGTCATATGAATATATCACCAACTTCTCCTTCTGAAATTAAGAAAATTATATATTTTTTCGAAAATAAAACCTCATGTGTATTTGATTGTGTTTCCAATAGAGTACTAAATATTTGTTTCAGTATCTCAAGGCAGTTTTGCTGAGCGACTGAAATGTGCTCTTTTAACCCCTTTCTGAGGATGGCGATAAGATAGATGTTAATAACTACTGATATGTTCCACTATGAAATAATTTTCCAACATTTTTGAGAAAGTGAGGTATTCCAGAATAGTATCCCACTGGAGCAACGATAATATCCTCAGCAGATCACAGTTCGTGTCTCAGAAGAGTTACTCAACTGAGAAGGCCTTTTACATGTTCACTCACGAGATTTTACAAGCATTAAATAACAATATAGCACTGGTTTGTCTTTTTTGCCACATATATAAAACATTCGACTATGTGAATCTCAATATTCTCCTGACAAATTGAGATTTTATGGGATTGATGGTACAACCAGAAAATGGATAATGTGATATCTGTCCAAAAGAATGCAGTAAGTTGTGCTTAGTAATTCAGTGACTGTAGTCCAGGGACATAATTCTGAATGGGGAGAAATCACGTATGAGATTCCCCAGGGCTCAAACTTGGGTCCACAATTATTCCTCAGATACATAAACGATCTTCTGTATAATGTGGAACAAACAGAAGTAGTTATTTTCCATATGAAACTAGTATTTTAAAAAGCCCAAACATACATACAACAGAATAAATGGCAAACAAGGGTCTTAAAAGTATCATTGATGCATATTCTGCAAGAGGTGTCATCCTTAGTTTTAAAAGAACATATTCAGTTAAGCACATCTATGGGTACTACACTAATTATAAATGTAAGACATGGTGAAGAAATAATAAATATGGTGGAAACTTCAAAATTATTATGTATCCATATTGATGAGAATGTAAACAGGGAAAAGCACATTTTGGAGTTCCTAAAACACCTTAATTGACACACATTTTCACTTAGAATCATTGTAAATCTTGGGTAGAGACAAATCAGTAAGTTGACACATTTTGCATATTTTTATTCAGTAATGTCACATTGAATAATGGGGTGACTCATCTTTAAGAAGGGAAGTCTTCATTGTTCAAAAACATGTTGTAAGAATAATATGTGTGGCTCACCCATGATTATCTTGCAGAGATTTGTTTAAGGAGTTAAGCATTCTGAATACTGCTTCAGTATATATTTATTCCCAATGAAGTTTGTTGTAAATAATCCACTCCATTTCAAATGGGATAATGATGTAGATAATTACAATATGAGAATAAAAAATGACTTTAATTACACTACATTAAGATTGTCTTTGACAGAGTGATGGAATTTCATGTACTGTTGCCATGCATGAATTGAGATTGGCAGTCTACACTTTCAACCATTACTATGATCTATGTTGTTGTTATGCAGTGTACTCTGTGTATGTTCATAACGCAATAAATATACATTTATGGCCATTGGTTCCCTATCTCAATACAGTCAGTTTCTGGCCCACTATCACTTGTTTCAGTTTGACTGAAGCGTTTGAGACACCCTGTTGATCTCTTTTGGGGATGTCGGGGAACATATTTTCAGTGCTGATACACTGACATTGCTCTAACTCTTACATGAATAGGTAGATTGACTGCCACGATAATGAACATAGTGGCCAGGGACACTAATAATGTAGTGTGTGGACAGTAAGTTGGAAATGTGGATCTCACGAGGAGCGTGCAGAGGTAAGTCCCTGCAGTCGCAATATCTTCTGCGTCGTCGATGGCACAGGCGGACAGAGCATCTGCAACAGAAGCAGAAGATCTGGGGTTCGAGTCCCGGTGGGGGCTCCCATTTTCAAGTGTCCCCATTGATATTTATCAAGGCCTGTAAGCAGATAATGGTCTGGATTTCATTGTAACTTCATTCTTTGGGAGATGCAAGATCACCAATGGTATCTGTTCTTTTGGACATCTCCGCAAGAACAGATACCACCTTCACATATCTGGTGAAGCTGTTCTGCAGCCTCCGCGAACGGCTAGCGGTCCCTGGCGGCCGTTGGGGGAGACCTGGTGTTGTGTTGTGTTGTGTTGTGGCTGCGGGTAAATATTTGTGTCGACAACACAAACGACGTATGTTTTCCTAGTGAACATACATCCTGTGATGCAGTCATCCTGTTGTTGGTTGGATGTGAAGTGGGATGCCGATGCAGTAGGCGCTACGATTTACGAAGTGGGCCGCCACAGCAAATACCTCTAGCACTGTAGCACTGTTGTGAGTTACTCGTCGGCTAAGCAGTTCAACTACGCTCTGTAGCTTCAATCTTTGCTCACAATTGGAAACATCCAGTTCCGACACGTATTGCCATTATTAGCCAATTATTGTGGTTGTATGTTGACAATATCTGGTGCGTCAAATGCCGTAAATATCATTGGCCTTTTCGACCTCGGACACGGGGGTTCCCTGGGAGAACTGTACAAGGGAGACAGCACTGGGGCTGTTACAGGAAACACGCAAAGCTCCGTACAGGAACAGAGCCTACCCGAGAGCTACCGTGTGAACCAGCAAGTAAGCTCACAGTGAACGTCACCCCGTGTGAGGCGGGGCCGGCGGGCAGAGGGCGGTGTGGTGAGGGTGCGGCTGCCGGCAGGTGCTGCCGCGCTGGTGGTCGACGCTGTCGTGCCCCCGGCGCTCGACGCCGCCCTCGCCGTCGGCGCTGGAGGCGGACCCCTACCTGTGGAGGCCGCTGTCCGCCTGCGCGTTCCCCGGGGCCGACGCCTACGCCGCCGTCGCAGACGTGGCCGTCGCCGTGCCCAAGGCCGAGCTCTTCCTCTCTGAGGTCAGTCGCTCACCACCCCTCCCTAGCACCCACCTAACAGTGCGGAAGTGGACATGTTGCGGTTCAAATCTAAGCACTATGGGACTTAACATCTGAGATCAGTCCCCTAGACTTAGAACTACTTAAACCTAACTAACCTAAGGACATCACACACATCCATGCCCGAGGCTGGATTCTAACCTGCGACCGTAGCAGCAGCGCGGTTCCGGACTGAAGCACCTAGAACCACTCTGCCACAGTGGCCAGCGAAGCTGTTGTCACGAATGATGTTTGGACCCGGCTTGTACACGGACCAAGGTTTCCTGGTTTTTGTGAGCAGTCACATCATCAAATAGGCTTTCCTGAAAAGGCTGGGTAAACATACAGTCTATGCACCTCACTTTGGAAACGCCAATGTGCTAAACACCTGCTACATACACTCCTGGAAATTGAAATAAGAACACCGTGAATTCATTGTCCCAGGAAGGGGAAACTTTATTGACACATTCCTGGGGTCAGATACATCACATGATCACATTGACAGAACCACAGACACATAGACACAGGCAACAGAGCTTGCACAATGTCGGCACTAGTACAGTGTATATCCACCTTTCGCGGCAATGCAGGCTGCTATTCTCCCATGGAGACGATCGTAGAGATGCTGGATGTAGTCCTGTGGAACGGCTTGCCATGCCATTTCCACCTGGCGCCTCAGTTGGACCAGCGTTCGTGCTGGACGTGCAGACCGCGTGAGACGACGCTTCATCCAGTCCCAAACATGCTCAATGGGGGACAGATCCGGAGATCTTGCTGGCCAGGGTAGTTGACTTACACCTTCTAGAGCACGTTGGGTGGCACGGGATACATGCGGACGTGCATTGTCCTGTTGGAACAGCAAGTTCCCTTGCCGGTCTAGGAATGGTAGAACGATGGGTTCGATGACGGTTTGGATGTACCGTGCACTATTCAGTGTCCCCTCGACGATCACCAGTGGTGTACGGCCAGTGTAGGAGATCGCTCCCCACACCATGATGCCGGGTGTTGACCCTGTGTGCCTCGGTCGTATGCAGTCCTCATTGTGGCGTTCACCTGCACGGCGCCAAACACGCATACGACCATCATTGGCACCAAGGCAGAAGCGATTCTCATCGCTGAAGACGACACGTCTCCATTCGTCCCTCCATTCACGCCTGTCGCGACACCACTGGAGGCGGGCTGCACGATGTTGGGGCGTGAGCGGAAGACGGCCTAACGGTGTGCGGGACCGTAGCCCAGCTTCATGGAGACGGTTGCGAATGGTCCTCGCCGATACCCCAGGAGCAACAGTGTCCCTAATTTGCTGGGAAGTGGCGGTGCGGTCCCCTACGGCACTGCGTAGGATCCTACGGTCTTGGCGTGCATCCGTGCGTCGCTGCGGTCCGGTCCCAGGTCGACGGGCACGTGCACCTTCCGCCGACCACTGGCGACAACATCGATGTACTGTGGAGACCTCACGCCCCACGTGTTGAGCAATTCGGCGGTACGTCCACCCGGCCTCCCGCATGCCCACTATACGCCCTCGCTCAAAGTCCGTCAACTGCACATACGGTTCACGTCCACGCTGTCGCGGCATGCTACCAGTGTTAAAGACTGCGATGGAGCTCCGTATGCCACGGCAAACTGGCTGACACTGACGGCGGCGGTGCACAAATGCTGCGCAGCTAGCGCCATTCGACGGCCAACACCGCGGTTCCTGGTGTGTCCGCTGTGCCGTGCGTGTGATCATTGCTTGTACAGCCCTCTCGCAGTGTCCGGAGCAAGTATGGTGGGTCTGACACACCGGTGTCAATGTGTTCTTTTTTCCATTTCCAGGAGTGTATAATCCACCATGTATCGAAATACATCCACAGATCAGTACACCTCCGTGTGATTGTCCTGCAAGCCGAGGCGTAGCTACGAGTGCTCTTCCACGGACTACAGTACTGTTTGTAGACAACATAGTTGTGTGAACAGCGATTGGTTTACTTATAATCAATTATTCAAAATGACAGTCACAATCGCATTATTTATTTTGCCGCCAACTGGTTTCAACCCGCGATGGGGTCATCTTCAGGGCAATTTACACCATTTGGTCGCTCGCTGGAGTCGTCATCCTGCCTCTGCCCTGAAGATGGCCCTATCGCGGGTTGAAACCAGTTGGTTGACTACAGTACTGTTCACCGTAGCTGGAGATTTTGAGGGGCGTTCAACAAGTAATGCAACTTTTTTTTTCGGCCCATTTTTGTCAACAACGTTTGTAATTTGTTGCGGGGCATCGTGCAATACTGCCACTTCAGACTTTATACAGGGTGACACAGAGAAACGGGAACATTTCCACAATCCCATAAAACTAGAAGTGATGAAGGAATGAAATTGAATTCATAGTAATTGAAACCTTACAACTTTACTATTTACGAAACACTGATGACATTTATGATTTTTTTAGAAATTATGTCCTTTAGATGGCATCCTTCTACACGAATACATTCGTGACATCTGCTGTTGAGATTCCTCATTGATCGCCGCAATATCTCAGCAGGGGTACAGTGAACTGCATCCCGAATTCTTTGTTTTAACTCATCCAGTATTCTTGATCGAGTCATGTAGAATTTGCTCGTGAGGTAGCCCCTCAACAAAAAAAGAATCACAAACTGATAAATCTGGCGATCTAGGGGGCCAGGGAATGTTACCGGATCGTTAGGTCACATGGTTGCCAAACAATTCTCGCACATATGCCATTGATTGCCGTATAGTGTGTGATGTCAACCTATCCTGTTGAAACCAGGCTTCTTGAATGTTTGGGAAGTTGTGCAATGCAGGTGTAACGAAAATTCGCAACAACTCCACGTAACAATCGGCATTGACGGTTATTGTGTTTCCCCATTCATTTGCGAAAAAATACGGTCCTATAATTCCACGTGATGAAACGCCACATCAACGTTTAAAGGGCGCTCATGAACGTCATTACGATTTGTGTTTGCCCAGTAACGGTAGTTCTGTTTATTCATATAACCTGTGAGAGGAAAATGTGCCTCATCAGACATCCAAAACTTGTTTAGAAATTCATCGTCATTGTTTAGTTTTATTATCCTTTGCTGGCAGAATCCTAATCTTAACTGGTAATCGTTGTCCTTCAAGTGTTCCAACATCCATAGTTTGTACGGATGAAATTTTAAGTCAAGATGAAGAATTCTGCACACACTCTCCCGGGACATTCCAACCACTTTTCTGTGTTTACGAATTGAGCGCCGTGGGCTCCGTAAGACAGACTCGCGTACAACATCAATGTGCGCTCGAGAATGCACACTTCTTGTTCGTCCTGTTGGTTTCTTTCTGAGGGCAGATACAGTCTCTGCAAAGTTATTAATCCAACATGTTATCACTTGTTTCCATTGAACGACATGGCTCAAAATGGCTCTGAGCACTATGGGACTTAACATCTATGGTCATCAGTCCCCTAGAACTTAGAACTACTTAAACCTAACTAACCTAAGGACATCACACAACACCCAGCCATCACGAGGCAGAGAAAATCCCTGACCCCGCCGGGAATCGAACCCGGGAACCCGGGCGTGGGAAGCGAGAACGCTACCGCACGACCACGAGAGAACGACATCATGACGTCCCAAATTATAAAAACGTTGAAACTCCCTCTGCACCGCTACCAAACTATCATCGTTTTTATAAAACATTTTTATGGCTAACGCACGCTGTTGTCCATTCCACTGAACCATGATTACTGAAATGGTGGAATGTTTACCCGCTAACTGCCACGAACCCGCAGTCCTGACAGCTGCTCATGGCTGCTACCACTCATTTTAAACATTCTGTGTCGCCCTGTAGTTTCATGAGGTTCCAGTAGGTGGCGGCGCTGTACGTAGCCTTCAAGATGGCGAAGGTGCCTTCCAGGCATAGAGCTGTCATCGAGCTGCTTTTCGCAGAAACCCAGAGCACTGCACTTACTCTTAGGCACTGGCACAATGCCTACAGAGACTGTGACTGAACGGAAAAAAAGCACACTGACTTGTTGGATGAGGCGTCTGTCAGCGTCATAAGAAGGCTGCGCAAACCTGTTCCATCTCCTCTGCGCCAGACGGCTGCATGCATCTGTGACTACTGTGAAGTTGGAACATGTGGACACTCTCATTCAAGGTAATAGATGTATCACAATCAAAGACATCTCTGCACAACTGGACGTCTCTGTTGTTAGTGTGTATAGTATTACGTATTAAACTGAGGACCTAGAAACAATGGAAAGCCTTCGTCCCGCGATAGCCCTCAGTGGTTCACAACCCCACAACAGGCCACAGCAGTCCACCCACCCCACTGCCACCCAACAGTGAACCCAATGTTATTCTACAGTTCAGCAATCCCCATCCCCAAGGAACGTCTCATACCAGACGAGTGTAACCCTAAATGATTGTGCAGTGCTTGCACATCAATTGCCAATGTAGTGCAGCTGAGGTGGAATAATGGGAACCAGCTTGCATTCGGCGAGGTAGATGGAAAACCGCCTTAAAAAGGATCCACAGGCTGGCCAGCACACCAGACCTCGACACTAACACTAATCCACCGGGTGGATTTGTGTTGTGCTGTGGACGAGCGCGTCAGGCAGCACGGCTAGCCAGATTGGGTTCTTTTGTTTTTTTTTTTCTTCATCAGTCTACTGACTGGTTTGATGCGGCCCGCCACGAATTCCTTTCCTGTGCTAACCTCTTCATCTCAGAGTAGCACTTGCAACCTACGTCCTCAATTATTTGCTTGACGTATTCCAATCTCTGTCTTCCTCTATAGTTTTTGCCCTCTACAGCTCCCTCTAGTATCATGGAAGTCATTCCCTCATGTCTTAGCAGATGTCCTATCATCCTCTCCCTTCTCCTTATCAGTGTTTTCCACATATTCCTTTCCTCTCCGATTCTGCGTAGCACCTCCTCATTCCTTACCTTATCAGTCCACCTAATTTTCAACATTCGTCTATAGCACCACATCTCAAATGCTTCGATTCTCTTCTGTTCCGGTTTTCCCACAGTCCATGTTTCACTACCATATAATGCTGTACTCCAGACGTACATTCTCAGAAGTTTCTTCCTCAAATTAAGGGCGGTATTTGACATTAGTAGACTTCTCTTGGCCAGAAATGCCTTTTTTGCCAGAGCGAGTCTGCTTTTGATGTCCTCCTTGCTCCGTCCGTCATTGGTTATTTTACTGCCTAGGTAGCAGAATTCCTTAACTTCATCGACTTCGTGACCATCAATCCTGATGTTAAGTTTCTCGCTGTTCTCATTTCTACTACTTCTCATTACCTTCGTCTTTCTCCGATTTACTCTCAATCCATACTGTGTACTCATTAGACTGTTCATTCCGTTCAGCAGATCATTTAATTCTTCTTCACTTTCACTCAGGATAGCAATGTCATCAGCGAATCGTATCATTGATATCCTTTCACCTTGCATTTTAATTCCACTCCTCAACCTTTCTTTTATTTCCATCATTGCTTCCTCGATGTACAGATTGAAGAATAGGGGCGAAAGGCTACAGCCTTGTCTTACACCCTTCTTAATACGAGCACTTCGTTCCTGATCGTCCACTCTTATTATTCCCTCTTGGTTGTTGTACATATTGTATATGACCCGTCTCTCCCTATAGCTTACCCCTATTTTTTTCAGAATCTCGAACAGCTTGCACCATTTTATATTGTCGAACGCTTTTTCCAGGTCGACAAATCCTATGAGAGTGTCTTGATTTTCCTTTAGCCTTTCTTCCATTATTAGCCGTAACGTCAGAATTGCCTCTCTCGTCCCTTTACTTTTCCTAAAGCCAAACTGATCGTCACCTAGCGCATTCACAATTTTCTTTTCCATTCTTCTGTATATTATTCTTGTAAGCAGCTTCGATACAGGAGCTGCTAAGCTGATTGTGCGATAATTCTCGCACTTGTCAGCTCTTGCCGTCTTCGGAATTGTGTGGATGATGCTTTTCCGAAAGTCAGATGGTATGTCGCCAGACTCATATATTCTACACACTAACGTGAATAGTCGTTTTGTTGCCACTTCCCCCAATGATTTTAGAAATTCTGATGGAATATTATCTATCCCTTCTGCCTTATTTGACCGTAAGTCCTCCAAAGCTCTTTTAAATTCCGATTCTAATACTGGATCCTCTATCTCTTCTAAATCGACTCCTGTTTCTTCTTCTGTCACATCAGACAAATCTTCACCCTCATAGAGGCTTTCATTGTATTCTTTCCACCTACCCTGCTCTCTCCTCTGCATTTAACAGTGGAATTCCCGTTGCACTTTCAATGTTACCACCGTTGCTTTTAATGTCACCAAAGGTTGTTTTGACTTTCCTGTATGCTGAGTCTGTCCTTCCGATAATCACATCTTTTTCGATGTCTTCACATTTTTCCTGCAGCCATTTCGTCTTAGCTTCCCTGCACTTCCTATTTATTTCATTCCTCAGCGACTTGTATTTCTGTATTACTGATTTCCCCGGAACACGTTTGCACTTCCTCCTTTCATCAATCAACTGAAGTAATTCTTCTGTTGCCCATGGTTTCTTCGCAGATACCTTCTTTGTACCTATGTTTTCCTTCCCAACTTCTGTGATGGCCCTTTTTAGAGATGTCCATTCCTCTTCAACTGTGCTGCCTACTGCGCTATTCCTTATTGCTGTATCTACAGCGTTAGAGAACTTCAAACGTATCTCGTTATTCCTTAATATTTCCGTATCCCACCTCTTTGCGTATTGATTCTTCCTAACTAATGTCTTGAACTTCAGCCTACTCTTCATCACTACTACATTGTGATCTGAGTCTATATCTGCTCCTGCGTACGCCTTACAATCCAGTATCTGATTTCGGAATCTCTGTCTGACCATGATGTAATCTAATTGAAATCTTCCCGTATCTCCCGGCCTTTTCCAAGTATACCTCCTCCTCTTGTGATTCTTGAACAGGATATTCGCTATTACTAGCTGAAACTTGTTACAGAACTCAATTAGTCTTTCTCCTCTTTAATTCCTCGTCCCAAGTCCATATTCTCCTGTAAACTTTTCTTCTACTGCTTCCCCTACAACTGCATTCCAGTCGCCCATGACTATTAGATTTTGGTCTCCCTTTACATACTGCATTACCCTTTCAATATCCTCATACACTTTCTCTATCTGTTCATCTTCAGCTTGCGACGTCGGCATGTATACCTGAACTATCGTTGTCGGTGTTGGTCTGCTGTCGATTCTGATTAGAACAACCCGGTCACTGAACTGTTCACAGTAACACACCCTCTGCCCTACCTTCCTATCACAACGAATCCTACACCTGTTATACAATTTTCTGCTTCTGTTGATATTACCCGATACTCATCTGACCAGAAATCCTTGTCTTCCTTCCACTTCACTTCACTGAACCCTATTATATCTAGATTGAGCATTTGCATTTCCCTTTTCAGATTTTCTAGTTTCCCTAACACGTTCAAGCTTCTGACATTCCACGCCCCGTCTCGTAGAACGTTATCCTTTCGTTGATTATTCAATCTTTTTCTCATGGTAACCTCCCCCTTGGCAGTCCCCTCCCGGAGATCCGAATGGGGGACTATTCCGGAATCTTTTGCCAATGGAGAGATCATCATGACACTTCGTCTTAGCTTCCCTGCATTTCCTATTTATTTCATTCCTCAGCGACTTGTATTTCTGTATTACTGATGGATACACGTCACGTGTCTTTAATGCAGTGGTTTCCATTGCCTTCTGCATCCTCATGTCGTTGATCATTGCTGATTCTTCCGCCTTTAGGGGCAATTTCCCACCCCTAGGACAAGAGAGTGCCCTGAACCTCTATCCGCTCCTCCGCCCTCTTTGACAAGGCCGTTGGCAGAATGAGGCTGACTTCTTATGCCGGAAGTCTTCGGCCGCCAATGCTGATCATTTATCAAAATTTAAGCAGTGGCGGGGATCGAAGCCGGGACCGAAGACGTTTTGATTATGAATCAAAGACGCTACCCTTAGACCACGGGTGATCTGTGGTATTGTTGAAATACTCGTCCACAAGTCGGGATACTAAAAGGTGTGTGCCTGCTAGGTTCCTTTCAGCCTAACAGAAGACCATAAAGAGCAACGAAGAACAATCTGTGAGGAACTGCTTGCTCGTTACGAGGCTGATCGTGGAACTTTTTGTCAAATTTCGTCACAGAACCGGTAAGAAAGACACAAGGTGTTCCACCCAACTTCTTCTCTGAAGAAAAAGATGAAAGCTGCACCCTCAGCTGGTTAGTCATGGCACCGGTTTTCTGGGACTCAGAAGGAGGTACTGTGTTTGATACCTTCCGTCGTGGTGCAACTATCAACTGTGATGTGTATGATGCTCCCCTTAGAAAGTTGAAGCAACAGTTCGACTGAGTTCGTCGGAAAAAAATATGCAAACGAACTTGTTCTTCTCCATGGCAATGCAAGGCCTCACACAAGTCTGCACACTCAAGAGGAGATCACAAAACCTCATTGAACTGTTCTTCCCCACTCGTCCTACAGGCCAGATCTCGCACCTTCCTACATCCATCTACTTTGCCCAAGGAGGGATGCACTCTGCAAGAAGTAGTACATACGACGGTTGGAACTTAAATAGTAGCAACACTGCTGTAGAGACACTATGCAATGGAATCTACTATTGTGACTGATAGCACACATTGTTCATACCTACCTTATCTCCAAGCAAATGGACTCGCCCATCCCACGTCACCGGCGTGTGCACAATCGAAGAGAACACAGTCACTTGTGAGCGAGCGGTCTAACGTACGACTGTGATGGTGTTCTCCTAACGCATTACGTTCCTTCATAGCAGACCATCAATGCACAGTATTACTGTTCGTTTTTGGTGCATCACCTGCGACCAGCTTTGCGAAAGAACCGGCGACACTTTCTGCGCAACCCACCCATCATTTGCACGACAATGCGCAGGCGCATACAGCGCAAGCTGTGGCTCCTCTGTTCGGTCGGTGGGACTGGGAAGTTCTGTACCATCCACCATACTTAAGTCCTTGTGACTTTGATTTGATTCCGAAGATGTAGGAACCACTTCGTGGCATCAGCTTCAGAACTGTTCCAGAGATTCGACAGGCAGTAGACCGCTACATTCGCACCATCAACAAAACAGATGCTCCTGATGGTATACTACGCCTTCCACATCGCTGGCAACGGGTTGTAGACAACGCTGGTGACTACTTTGAAGAACAGTAACAGGTGTAAACATGTAACTCTTCTGTATCGGTTGTGAATCAATAGTTGCCACTATATAAGTTCCAAACCTCGTAGATGATGGGGAGATTATTCATGCAGCATGACATTGGCTCTGACGTAGACTGGTAGAGTGGTACCATGCGGGCATGTAGACCCTCCCAATAAGGTGGCGCAAATTCGTCGTACTGAACGGGGATTATGCTGAAAACTTGGGTTTTGTAGCCAAAAGAATGGTTACTGAAATCTTGAATAAAAGCAACTTGCTTTCACAAAAAAAAAGAAGAAAATGGTATTGCATTACTTACTGAATGCCTCTTGCTTTTTATCAGCTGTGTCTCCAGTTCGTTTTTCTGTTGGGCTATGCTGTTACTCTAAGATCGTCAAGTTTGCGGAGGGAGAAACCAAAAGCTTTTGAGAACCACATCCGTCCATCTACGGGAAACAGTTGCGCCCAGGAAATTACCGACAACTAAGGCAAAATAGACTGATGTCCCATGCTGCTGGAAAACAGCCAAATCGTTAATTCTGTTTTGTACCGTCTGGGACTCCAGAAAGCTTTCTAGCACATTGAGGTATGTGCCTCATGTAATTGTTTTCTCTGTGGACATAAAGGGTCTGTAGCAGTCTTTGCCATCCATAACCAAACATTCACTCTGAGGGTGTTTCGTAGCCATTCTCATTGTGCGTGAGGAGGCCAGTAGCCCAGATTCTGCAGCTGTGTTTATCCACAACCCCACAGGTGTGGAAAGTTGCATCATCACTGAGCAACACATGCACATCAAGATTATCTCTCTTCAGAAACAGTGAGATATCGTAACACACAGCCTGTTCGGCTGCACAATCCACCGCGTCTATCTTATGCGAAATCTGAACGTCGTCTACACGTCTCTCCAATGTGTCACGCAGGGTTTTCCAAACTGTGGACTATTCTGAAATACCTAGTAGCCCACTACTCCGCCTCCTGGTAGGAGCTAAACAACCTGCATGCGATCGCATCCTCCAAGTACCCCAACGTTCCTCGAGTTATGGGCTACCTCCCAACACGATCATCACCTACATTACCTGTGCGTTTGATCCTGTTAACCCAATTTTTGATTGCGAGCCTTGTTGGTCCTAGGTTTCTAAATTTACAGGTGAAGTCCTTCCGCACCTTTTCGTATGCCACCCCACACAAAAGGACACAAGCAACACCGGTTTATTGTTTTGTTGTGAGCACTCTATCTGATCACCTGCAACAAAAACTGATTTAGCTATAATATCACAGATATGTATAGAGACTTTATGTTCACCTTCTATATTTTATCAGCGCAAAATGAGATGCAGTAGACCGCTCTTATATAACAGAAGTATGTGTCTGACTGGACTACAAGTACACTTCTGGCCATTAAAATTGCTACACCAAGATGAAATACACACTTCCAATGTAGTTCACCGCGATGTCGCCAAACACGGATGCGACCATCATGATGCTGTAAACAGAACCTGGATTCATCCGAAAAAATGACGTTTTCCCATTCGTGCACCCAGGTTCGTCATTGAGTACACCATCGCAGGCGCTCCTGTCTGTGATGCAGCGTCAAGGGCAACCGCAGCCATGGTCTCCGAGCTGATAGTACATGCTGCTGCAAACGTCGTCGAACTGATCGCGCAGATGGTTGTTGTAAACGTCCGCATCTGTTGACTCAGGGATCGAGACGTGGCTGCACGATGCGTTACAGCCATGCGGATAAGATGCCTGTCATCTCGACTGCTAGTGATACGAGGCCGTTGGGATCCAGCACGGCGTTCCGTATAACCCTCCTGAACCCGCCGATTCCATATTCTGCTAACAGTCACTGGATCTCGACCAACGCGAGCAGCAATGTCGCGATACGATAAACCGCAATCGCGATAGGCTACAATCCGACCTTTACCAAAGCCGGAAACGTGGTGGTACCCATTTCTCCTCCTTACACGATGCGTCACAACAACGTTTCACCAGGCAACGCCGGTCAACTGCTGTTTGTGTATGAGAAATCGGTTGGAAACTTTCCTCATGTCAACACGTTGTAGGTGTAGCCACCGGCGCAAACCTTGTGTGAATGCTCCGAAAAGCTAATCATTTGCATATCACAGCATCTTCTTCCTGACGGCCAAAATTTCGCGTCTGTAGCACGTCATCTTCGTGGTGTAGCAATTTTAATGACCAGTAGTGTATTTTATTATTTTCCTGATCGTTCTTGGTCACTGTCCACATTGAAAATGACATGAAACATATATACAACGTACATCGGCAAAACATATGTCAGTAAAAATCGCAAGTGATGAAAGGATGACGACATATTTATAGGGTGGTTATAATTAATCTTTCGTTAGTTGAGTGGCCGTGCGGTTCGAGGCGCTGCAGTCTGGAACCGAGCCACCGCTACGGTCGCAGGTTCGAATCCTGCCTCGGGCATGGATGTACGTGATGTCCTTAGGTTAGTTAGGTTTAATTAGTTCTAAGTTCTAGGCGACTGATGACCTCAGAAGTTAAGTCGCATAGTGCTCAGAGCCATTTGAAGCATTTGTTAGTGGTAAATGAGTTGTTTTTAGGCGCCGGTACTGATACGGCGACGTTGGTTTGAAATAGAAGCATCAGTGTGTGTGAGAGATGTCCTTTACCATCATTTTCATCATCACTGACACGGAAGTCGCCGAAGCGGCTAAAAGACTTGAAATACGGCTGCCGAACCCCGAAGGGGATATCCCGGCCAATAAATGCCATACGATCATTTCCTTTTTTATCAAAACAACAGAAATAGTACCGCTCCTTTTCGCGAGTATCGATCCGCTGAAGGAATACGGAGACGTCCTATTTCTGTACCGGGCTTGAAGAACATGATTCGGAAGTTCTAATTAACGGGCGGTTTGGAAATTGGTCCTGGGATAGGCCGACGGCCAATGGCGCCACAAATTGTTGAAGAAGTTGCTGTTGCCATGGCTGAGAATGCGCGACCTTAAAGCACCGCACAAGTGTGTCGTGACAGCTGAACACAACATGGTACACCGTCTGAAAAAGCGCTGCGAACAGTTGTGAACTGGTGCCTGTACAAATACCACATTTCTCACCAACTCAGATGGTAATCGCATTGAGGAACGTTTGTGACCTATAATGCAAATATGGTGCACAATTAACAATTGTTTGGAGAACACTCACATGTCAAGATTAAAATGTGTTTCTTTCAAAGGTTTATTCGTTATTTCTCTTCCGAATGTCTTTATGAATGTGTCCATAAAGTTTCATTGTCCTAATTTCACTCTTTTTTGGGGGGCCCTATCAGGAAGCGAAGGTTGAATTATGACCATTGTGTAAATAATGTCTGACGTATTCGTAAGTGAGATTCTCCAACTGTGTTGAAATATAACTTTGTCCTTCGTTTCATCTTACAATTTTCACATTTATTTTTATTATGAGTTTCAGATCAAAAAAATGTTCAAATGTGTGCGAATCTTATGGGACTTAACTGCTAACGTCATCAGTCCCTAAGCTTACACACTACGTAGCCTAAAGTATCCTAAGGACAAACACACACACCGATGCCCGAGAGAGGACTCGAACCTCCACCGGGACCAACCGCACAGTCCATGACTGCAGCGTCCTAGACCGCTCGGCTAATCCTGCGCGGCCTGTTTTCAGATCAGTATTTGATCTTATTAATATAGGAAACGAATTTCCTGTGTGATGCCGTGATAACTGAGAATATTTTGTCAGAAAAACCATCTAAACTGCTTGTTCAAATTTCATTTATTACGATGTCTCGCCTACATTAATATATCGAAGAGCGTACAACTTATGAAAGAAAGTTCTGTGTCAGCGATAGTTTCTAGTATTAACACAGAACCTTCTTTTACAATTTCAAAGGTTTTTTATGTCTGTGGATAGCAGCAGCTGAAAAATGATAATACAATATACGATCAAAAGTATCCGGGCGCCTGCCTGAAAATGACTTACAAGTTCGTGGTACCCTCCATCGGTAATGCTGGAATCAATACGGTCTTGATCCACCCTTAGCCTTGATGACAGCTTCCACTCTCGCAGGCATACGTTTAATCAGCTGCTGGATGGTTTCTCGGGGAATGGTAGCCCATTCATCAAGAGTGCTGCACTGAGGAGAGGTATCGATGTCGGTACGTAAGTCCTGGCACGAAGTTAGCGTTGCAAAGCTTCCCAAAGGTGTTCTACAGGATTCAGGTCAGAAGTCTGCGCAGGTCAGTCCATTACAGGGATGTTATTGTCGTGTAACCACTCATCCACAGGCCGTGCATTGTGAACAGGTGCTCGATAGTGTTGAAACATGCACTGCTTTTCAACAGTGGGAACCAAGAAGGTGCTTAAAACATCAGTGTACACCTGTACTGCGATAGTGCCACACAAAACAACAAGAGGTGCAAGCCCCTCCAAGAACAATACGACCACACCATAACACCACCTCCTCCGAATTTTCTGTAGGAACTACACACGTTGGCAGATGACGTTCACCGGGCATTCGCAATACCCTCGTCGGTTCGCCACATTGTTTACTGTGATTCGTCACTCCACACAACGTTTTTCCACTGTTCAATCGTCCAATGTTTACGCTCCTTACACCAAGCGAGGCGTCGTTTGTCATTTACCGGCGTAATGTGTGGCTTATGAGCAGCTGCTCGACCATGAAATCCAAATTTTCTCACCTCCCACCTAAGTGTCACAGTAGTTGCAGTGGATCCTGATGCAGTTTGGAATTCCTGTTTGATGGTCTGGATAGATGTCTGATTATTACACTGAAACGTCACAGGTTTACGCTTCATTTAACTGGCTGACTAATTTCTACATGTTTAATAATTCATTTTAAGCCGAGAGCGTCCTTTCAATGTGTCGACTAGCTAATTAACCTCTGCATTCAAGAATGCTTCGGTGTATATTTTTTCTTGTGTGGTGTCACACCTCCTCTCTCATCCTTTGATCCCATGATGTATGTGGATGAATAAACGTAATTATGTATGGAATATATAATAACCTGGGTTAGTCAAAGATGGTAGCAGTAGGGTAGTTTAGCACCAACATAACAACGTGGGCGGATTCGGCAGAGAGTTCGTGATTCCAAAGATAGTGGGGATGGGCAGGGCAGAGTTTGTGAGGTTGGTTCTCACTGACGTCCCACCCCCACCACCATTTTTTTGAACGGTTGGCTGTTGGTCCTGGAAAGCGCCATGTTAGGACTCTCTGGGGCCGCCGACTGAACGAGACGGACGGAGGGGTGCGGTGCTCGTCATTGATGGTGAGAAAAGTCATTCATAATGTAGGTTTTTTGGGGTAACATTGCTTATGAAGCATGTTCGGGTGTGAATTAATACCGGGAAACGTTCAGCGATATTTTATTTGTAGAAATTTTTCAGATTAATGTGTTTCAACTAGCGGACTTAGGCGCGACGTGATTGAGGGCATGAATCAACGGTTCTTGTTCTTAAGTCAATAGCCGATAGGTTCATTAATGTTTCATTTGTTGCATAGTTTCGTTCTGGACACAAGCTATATAAATTTTTCATGATTCAATGGTTTATTTTACTCGTTTCTTTGTTGTCGAACTTGACCACGTGTTGCCAGCATTCATAACGATAGTCACTGGATTTGCCACTCGTTAATCATAGTATGAATAAAGTGGAGTCACGAAGCCTGTGCTGGTTTGCTCACGTTGCATTGTGGTTGCATAATACGCAGTTTCAGCATGCAGTTATCCACATGGTACTGCATGTGTAGTAACACAATCAATGTTTGAGAGAGTGAAAGGTAATATCCTTCCCTAATCCGCGCGTTAAATAAGAGTGACAATAACTAAATGGTATTAAGACGCCACCACTCAGTACAATTCATTTTTACCAATTTTAATCATTAGTAGATTGAACTGGCGACGAAGTGTTATCTATGTTTCCGGTATGACGAGATGCAAGAGACAGTGAGTGCTTCATGTAGGTTTTGTCCCTGAGAGTGGTAGCTTTCTTAAATATAATACATTTCATGTATGTTTTGTGACAAGGATTAATAGTTTACTTAAATGTTTTGTCACAGAGAGTAACAGTTGTCCTAAATGTTTTGTCACAGAGAGCAATAGTTTTCTTAAATATTATCGAAATAAATCAGAATGATAATTGAAGATTCTCTCTTAGCGTTATTTAGTATCCTTCATCCATACCACTGAGATAATGACTATATTCTATGAATTTTCAATTCAGGCATATCCATTGTATGCATTATGCACTTCATGCGACTAACTGAATTCATAGTATCAGAAAAAGAAAGTCTTGCCATCCCTAATGTGCACGTAGTGTTCAAAAAAATGGTTCAAATGGCTCTGAGCACTATGGGACTTAACATCTATGGTCATCAGTCCCATAGAACTTAGAACTGCTTAAACCTAACTAACCTAAGGACATCACACACATCCATGCCCGAGGTAGGATTCGAACCTGCGACCGTAGCAGACGCACGTATTGTTTCATGGCCATTCACCGATGTTGCGTTATGCGTTGCTTCATTTTTAAATTAGAATACAATCTTTTCTAGCGGGTTTGATTACCCATATCTCAATTTATCGGGCCTTATTGAAAGAATTAGACACATAGCGGTAGAAATGGGAACCGTGGAGCACTGAGTTCGCTTATATTAAGGGGAGACGGTGGCAGAAATAATGAAAAATTTACAAATTATTTTCATTTGCTTATTTGACAGCAGATATAATTGAGATTATTATCCCAAATTTTTTCCTTGATATTCGAACTACAAATGGCATAAGAAAATTAAAACCCTAGAGAGTATAACGCACCAAGCCCGCTTTTCAATGTACCAAATAGAGGAAAAGTTTTATTGCAGAATTTGACCTGTGAACGTAGAAAATATAGCTTTAGAAGGCTGTATTTTTTATATACATAACAGCAGCGTTGTAAAGAAGGCTGTGGAGCCATTTTCTGGTTCAATCAGTGGGGTACAGAAGGCTGTGGAGTGTTGTAAACAAGTTTTGTGCTTTTCAGTGGAATTCGAGTGACGCTTAATTTATTGTGCCATTCCTTGTGCAAGGTTGAATCTGTTGATCCATTTTTACAATGCCTATGCCTGGTAAAGTATTCAAATAATACAATAAGTCCCTAATTTCCTACATAAAGCGAAAAACTGACATTGAGGTTAGGGTCGGGCCTGCAGATGCAAACATTAGCTTGTCTCCAAGTGCATCTAAAGTAAAACTTGGGACAGGGATTGTGTCAGAAGAAACAAATCATGACAGAAATACAGTTTTCAGAATTGTGCATCTGGAAATGGTGGCAGAAGCACTTAGAAAAGGCTGCAAGTGCTATTTTTGTGGAGGAAATGTGGATTTGGTTGATGATGGAAAGAGAGTAGGTTTGGTTTGCACATTGCACATTTTGTGTCTAAACTGTGATGCTGACAGACCATTCAAGACATCAAAGGTTAGTAATAGAATCTATGAAGCCAATATGAGATTTGCTTATGGACTAAGATGTATAGGGATTGGAAGAGATGGTGGAAACCTTTTATGTGGTATTATGAACATGCCTGGTCCTCCCCTAAAATTTTCTGCAATGAATACTGCTCTCCTCAATGCAGTTGCAGAAGTAAGTGAAGAGACGAACTGCTTATTGGCTTCTGTCTCAGGTTCTTCGGCCGACGTTCATCTAATGGTTTTTCTGACGTTTCGCCAGCACAAGTGGCTGGCATTGTCAAAGCTTCACCTTCCATTGCCGGTGGTGAATTGGAGGCGAGCTCGCGGCCGCAGACTATATGTACCTGGCGCGCCAACGTCCGAGGGCTTCTCCGCGGTCATTTCCGGTGCGGTTCTCCTCTTGCTACCTGCGACGGTCGTTCGCTGCAGTACGGGAAGCCAGGATCCGTTTACCTTAAGGCTTTCCTCTTTCTTGTTGAAACTGTTCGCGTGTTTTTGGATTTCTACAGCTTCTCTGAACAAGCGCGTGTGACAGTGCTTCTCTACAGCCAGAACTTCCGTGTTGGCGAAACGTCAGAAAAATCATTAGATGAACGTCGGCCGAAGAACCCGAGACAGAAGCCAATAGGCAGTTCGTCAATAAGTGGCCACGAAAGCCTTAACAATTAAGTGAAGAGAGCATGAAAATGGCAGTCCTGGGGGAAATTCAAGAAAATTGTGAAGCAAAAAAAATAGCAATGATATAGCACATTCCTGTGACAGTTCCTGGATGAAGAGGGGGCACACTTCACTGCATGGAGTTTCAACAATCATTAGTGTCGACACTGGAAAAGTATTAGACTTAGAGGTGATGTCTAAATATTGTTCTGCATGTTCCTTGCACAAGAAATATATTGATGCAGGTAAAGAAACAGAGTGGCAGGAAGCCCATCTAGCTGTTTGTAGAAATTATGCAGGATCCACTGGTGGGATGGAAACTGCAGGTATGAAATTCATTTTCCATAGATCTTTGTAAACGTTTGGAGTAAGATATGTACAGTATTTAGGAGATGGAGACTTTAGTGCTTTCAAGAATGTAGTAGAAAGTCAGCCCTATGGAAAAGATTGCACTATTGAGAAACTGGAGTGCTTAGGCCATATTCAGAAGAGGATGGGTGGACGACTCAGAAGACTTGTTGCAGACAATAAAGGCAGGCTACTAGAGGATGGGAAGCCACTGGGAGGTAAAAACAGACTATCAAAGAAGAGAATTGACAGCCCACAAGTCTATACTGGTGCTGCAATTAGAAGTAACCTCACAAACTTGGACAGTATGAGGAAAGCAGTATGGGCCATATGGTTTCATTACTTGTCGACAGACACTACACCTCAACATGGCCTCTGTTCTAATGACTAGTGCAAAGTTTTGAAAAGTAAGGAAAGTGGGGATGCTTATACCCATAAAAATAACCTTCCTTATGAGGTTTCAATGGCCATTAAACCAACTTTTAGAGCACTGGCTTCACCAGAACTGCTAGAAAAATGTCTGCATGGGAAAACACTGAACCCAGATGAAAGTTTCATTGCTCTTATTTGGAAAAGATGTCCAAAGACTGTGTTTGTTTCCAATTTGGTGGTGAAGATTTCTGCTTTGGAAGATGCAGCAGTGTTTAATGATGGTAATGTGGCAAAACTTCACATCCTCAGCAAGTTGGGCTTTACACCTGGATTCTTCACTGGGCAGATACTACAGATCACCGATAAGCAAAGAATCGCGAAGGCGGAGACTTCGTCCAGAACATATAAAAAATTGCTAAGCAAAGGAAACAGTGGAACTAGGAATGTTTAGGAGCGTGTAAATCTCGCTTACAGACGCAATCACCTAACCACGTTCAAAGTCCTTGAGTTCTGTGGAGCACCCCATTCTGCTCTCTCACGATGTCTAATGACTACTGAGGTCGCTGAGATGGAGTACCTGGCAGTAGGTAGCAGTACAATGCATCTAATATGAAACACGTATGTTTTTGGGGAGTCCGGATCCTTTTGATCACATAGTGTGTGTTGTGGAAGTGGTTAGTGCCCGGACGGCTGTGCTCACGCGCTGTGCCCCCACGGACAGGTGCGCGTGCGCCGGGGCTGGCTGACGCCGTGGCACGTGTCACGCAACTACTCGAGCCCGGCGCGGCTGGCGGCGCTGTCGGCGGAGGCCTCCGCGGTGGCGGCCGAGCTGGAGAGCGCGTGGGCGCGCGCCGCCGCCGCCCTGTCGCGCCACCTGCCGCAGGCCGCGGTCGACGAGTGGCTGGAGCAGCGGCTGGCGCCCCAGAGGCGCGCCCTCAGGGCGCTGCGCTCCCAGGCCGCCTCCCTCTCCGGCAGGGACGTCTGGCCCAGGAGGCCGCTCCCAGCCTCTGGGGACGACTAGCTCCAGGCGGGGAGTCCGTCCGGCTGCACCGCGTGGCCTGCCAGTGTCGTCAGCTTCCGATGCCTGGGGATCTGTCACTGTGCGCGGTACGTCTGCACCGCACGTGAAGGAACGACAGCCACCCTGTCTACCGGACACAGATCCGTTGGTGAGACTACAGTTGTATAGAATCTATTCCTGGTACCCTGGAGATAAAGTCACACCACTGTCTGTGATGTGCCTCCACAATATCTGTATGAACCATTGTATGATTCCATAAACGAAGGATCCTAACACTGCGACTAGTCTAGTGCCCATACATGTGGCCTATCCTTTGCACCCTCATGGTCCTGTATACTGCAGTGTTCAGGATATTTTATCTCAGCAACATATAAGCTACTGTGTGATGTCCACTGAGCTGCGGTCCATTGCTGAAATTGTTCTACTGCCTGTCCAATTTATCCTCGATACATTGTAAGTCAGTTGAACCACTGTGCATGATGCATTCATCTGGGGAAACCGACTTGCCAGACCACACGTCCTGCCAGCATTGTCAGTTTCTAATGCCCAGAGATCTGTACTGTCACCCGTAGAAAAAAACTTCTCCACACCATGTGCACGAATAATCCTGTCAATTTCTACCCAACACAGCTCTATCAGTGAGACTACAGTCCCATAAAGTCCATTCCTGGTGCCCTGGAAATCCATTAATACCACTGTAGGTCATGTGTTTCCACAGCATCTAGAGGAACCATCATATGATTCCACAGAACTGAGATCCTAATACTGAAATCAGTCTAGTGCCCATAGGTGTTGTGCATCCTTGGTATCCTTAAAGTCCATCCACCCCACTCTTCGGGATATGTCATCAACAGCACTTGATGACTGGGTAGCCACCAAGCTGGAGCTCATCACAGAAACCATCCTACTGCACGTCCACAGTTTCTCCTCAGTGCCCCAGAAGTCAGTTTTACTACTGTGAATGATATGTCTTAACAAGACTGTAGGCAGTGTGCATAAAAGTGAGGTTCGCCAAGTGGGAACAATAGTACAGTTTCCACAGAACTCAGGTCTGTCACTGACTCCAGCCTACTATGATTTCACAATAATCTGTTCTTTGTACTCTGGAAATCCAGTCTCACCACTTTGAGCAACGCATCTCCTCAACAACTGGAATCACATTGATATGTTTTCTGTAGAGCTGTCGACGTGCATAGAGCCCAGCCTAAAGGCTTCTGCAGAGTGTATCCTTGATATCCTGAAAGTCGAGTCGCACCACTGTGTGTCACGTTTATGTGTATCATCTGTTGGAGCCACCATATGATGCCCTCACAAACGAGCTATGTTGTTGAAAGCACCCTACTGTCCATCCGCAGTCTATTCTTGCTATTGTGGTCGTTAGGTAGTCACATTACCACTCTTGATTTTTCACAACACGAAGAAAAATCATCTTGTCATGTCCACAAAAATGAGGTTCATTACAGAGACTTTATCCCCGAGTTCGTAGTAGCCTGGAAGTACAGTCACACTATTCTGTGCAAGGCCTGTTCATAACATATCAGGAAACACTCAAGTGATTTTTCACAGAACTGAAGTTCATGGTCCATCAATGAGACCAGCATACTGACCATCGACATTTGTGCTTAGTACAATGGAAGTACAGTCATAACATGGGATATAATATGTCTTCAAAACACTTGGGGGGATGACCACAAAATTGTCAGTCTACAAGGCCATCCTACTTCACACAGTCGGCTTATTCCTGACACCTTGGAAGCATGTCAATCCACTGCAGGTAATATGAAGCAATCATTGCACAATCATCGTAAAACTGACGTCCTGCACTGAGACCAGCCTATTGTCCATCCATTCTTGGTATCCTAAAAGTCCAGTCTATCCGCTGCATGAAATAGGTCGTTGCAGCACCTGAGGGAGCCACCATATAACGGCCACAAGATGGAGATCTGCAACTGAGACCACCCTACCGCCCATCCACTGTCTAGTCTTGGTACCCTGGAAGTCAGGTGCAGCACCAAACATGGTATGTCTTCAAAACACACAGGAAAACCATCGTATTATGTCCATAAAATTTATATCTATCACACTTTCCCTCTGGCCATCCAGTTTGTTGGTTGCCTTGAAATACAGTCGCACCACTGCCTGCAATGTGTCCCCTCAGCACCTTGGGGAGACACTGTATGATTTCCACCAAACTGAGGTCCAGCCAGATAACCTATTCCGCCATTTTATGTTGTATGATGTGTCTTCATGGCACCTGTTGTATGACTTACACAGAACGGTGGTCCATCACTGAAGCCATGCATGGAGTTTCCATGCACAGACCCTTATGTTTGGGAAGCTGAAGTACTGTCACTGTACTGCATTAGAAGTGTTGTTACAATATCTGAAGGAGCTATCATGTAATGCCCACATGACTGTGACCTGTTGAAGGCTATGTTGTGCTGTCTAGATACTGCAGCGGGCAATAAATTTCATTAACAAGATGATAATTTCATACACAACCAGACATATAACCATAATTTGTACATGCAATATGATTATAATTTGATGTTAAGAATGTCTCCTACTACTTTTCATCGGCTTTGTCTTTGCTAAGTGTGTTATCCAGGTCTTCCTCCCTTAGGTCTGATAAGAAGGGCTTTGCCATCTGCAAACCTCAGGATTGTTACCTTTCTCTTTACATTTGACACTAATTTTGTTACTTGTTTGCAACCTCAATATCAGAAAAATGTCACTAGGAGAAGAGAGTGGTGGGTGACTAAAGCCCACAGATATCTGTGTCAAGCTGGCCACCCTCATAGTTTGACAGTAACATGTGGAGCTACTGTTGAAGCACCTGATATTTGACAATTTATTGGCAGCCCAAATTTCTGAGGCCTGTGTACGAGGGCTATTTGCAACACAAAGTCCGATTGGTCGCGAAATGAAAAACACCGTGAAAACCAAAATAGTTTTATTTGCAACAACAGCCACAGCTTCCAGCTACTTCTTTACATAGTCACTATTCCTACTTTGTTGTATCGTCGTCGTAGCGTTTTCAGTATCCTCGTCATAGAAGGAAGCCGCCTATACTTACCGTCAATTCTCTATGCTGGTGTAAAGCTCGCTGCCTGTGCCAAAATGTTGTCTTCATAGCCAGCGGTTATATGAACAGAGATGAAACTCTGTGTTAGTCAGTTATCGGCTGTATGGTGGGTGACCACACAATTCCCATCAAAAATGCTGCAGGAGAATCCTCATTATCCCTACAGAGTGCGATCGAGAATTGTCAGAAGAAGGAACTGTATGTCAGTTTCATTATGTGGGGTTGCCTGACATCAGGCGGAACCTCACACCAGGCCCTCACACTTTTCAGGAGACACTATTGTTCTAGGCATCTTTACGTGCTCGCTGTGCACTCAGAATTTAAAAGAGCGACGTGACGCGAGAGCCTAGCATACTAGAGACACTGCCTAACATGTCTGTGCAAAACTTCATCGGACTTTTACTGTGGTTTCAATTTCGCGTCCGATCGGATCTTATTTTCCGAATAGCCCTCATAGTTGCAATAAGAGATCGGCATCGAGGTCCTCTAAACACGTTACAGTTTGGTCTGAAACTTCAGCTTAGAGTTCAGTGCCAATGATTTTCCTCAAAGACCATAATAGTGTAGCTGACTCAGACAGGAACATGGGTGGCAATCCTTTTCTCACTTCATGCTTATGTGTGGTTTGAAACTGAAAAAGAGAAGAGAGGTGGTCGACTCATTTTACAACTTGGGGTCACAACCCATACATGGGATGGGTCAGCTGGTGGACCATAACCAGATCTGAAACCCAGTTAAGACGTTCAGATTTTATCTGTCAGAAAAATGAGTGATCCTTTCTGTTGCACCTTTACGAAAATCCATTTACAAGTCTGTACAAGATGGGAATTAATCTGAAACGTAATACTCACAGTACAGATTGTTATCATACAGGATGTGTGTACGAACTGCAGCAGCAAAGACTTTAATAAAATATGTGTCCAGCACCTAGCCACATATAATGATAGAACTGCTTTAATCCATGTCAAGCGTGAGCCAGTGGGGAAAAATGTCATCTAAAGATGAGGATGTAATTTCTTAAATCCTTTGTTGTCAAAATAAAGACCATGATTGACACCAATTGTATTTTATTTATTTATGCATTTATTTCACCTGACGATATTAGCAACTTCATCCTCTGTCCATTATCTACCAAATAATTGTTGGTGAGCTAACATTATATTATATGTAGTACCTAATAATAATACATAGTTACAGTAATGGATATATGGTGCGTCAGAAATGTTGATGTTATTAACATTTGAAGTAGAAAACAAACAGAATACAGTGGTGTGCATAAAAGTGTGTTGTGACAAATGCATAGTGCTGCAGAACATCTAAAAATTAGACCAAAATGATGAGTGTCCAATACAGAAAAACTACGTTGTGGTAGCAGACGGCATTTTCCGATATAAGCGAGAAATCAGCCAAAAAATCACCGTAAACACGAATCAAACTATTATTGTTGTTGTGGCCTTCAGTCCAGAAACTGGTTTGATGCAGCTCTCCATGCTACTCTATCCTGTGCAAGCTTCTTCATCTCCCAGTACCTACTGCAACATACATCCCGTTTCGTTTGACTCACCCTCGTACAATGTGTAAGGTCAGCGCCAAACGAAGCCTGCTCCTGCAACACGAGGTAGTATAAAAGACAGTACGGGAATTGGGGAAGGACGAGGATTTTGCTACTACATTGTGGTGCGTCCCCAAAATACATACAAGTACTGCAGTCCAAAGCAGATCAGAATCCCTCAGGGCCCATTCACATCTATCAGCCCAACATGCTATCATCGTCATTCTGTACCATCCACCAGAGAAAACCTGCGAACTTTAAAAGCTCCACTAACTTCATCCGATAGAGAACTCGATAAGATTTTTACTGCATATCTCTCCTCCCATATATCGAAAACAAATACTGTCTGTGTTGTGGCTCGGCAAGACAGCCAATCCACTAGGAGGAAGCCGATTTGGCACGCGTTTAAGCTCACGCAGGCTGGCGCGAGGTCTGGAACAGGACACGGAAATGAGAATAGCCAAAAACGTACGTAGCTGCTGGAATACTTAACTTTAATCCATAATTGGTGAACATCGCTCTTGACGGTACATGTTTTACAGCATCAATAGTAACTGGCAATGGCGCCTTGCTAGGTCGTAGCAAATGACGTAGCTGAAGGCTATGCTAACTATCGTCTCGGCAAATGAGAGCGTAATTTGTCAGTGAACCATCGCTAGCAAAGTCGGCTGTACAACTGGGGCGAGTGCTAGGAAGTCTCTCTGGACCTGCCGTGTGGCGGCGCTCGGTCTGCAATCACTGATAGTGGCGACACGCGGGTCCGACGTATACTACCGGACCGCGGCCGATTTAAAGGCTACCACCTAGCAAGTGTGGTGTCTGGCGGTGACACCAGAGTCTGCGTGCTGGCATCGAGAACATGTGATAATCCTGCTAAACTAAAGGAATGAATCCAGTTCACAGACCAGTGTAAAGTTGTATCTCCTGTACCGTAGGAGGATGACCATACCCTACAGACTATACTGTAAGTTGCAAGAGACGCCCCCTGTGACCCTGTGTCATTGTTTGAAACATTGTTTTTTTCTGCCGTAACACGCTTTGTACACTGCCATACATTTTGTTTATTCCGCCACGACTTCGAGGTCTGTGTCAGGGTCTAAACACAATCTGATCCATTAGTTCTCATGGAAGACTAGTCGTTGCACAGGGTAAATCGTGTTGTTGCTGCTGCTAAGATAACACACCACACATACACTGGATGATTTTAAATAAAGTTACAACATAAGGAAACTGTAACAGTTTATCAGCGTTATGGAGAGTTTCCAAACTGCTGTCCAAAGGTGACTGACGACCTCTACATTTAAACTCATTTGTCACAGTGATGGAATAGCTGATGGCTCTGCGTTCTATTTCGATTGATTCGTCATATTTCAGTCACTGTTTCAGTGCTAGGCATCCCCAGAGGGTGTTGCCCCTCCACTAAAACTGTTTCTCCATCTGAACATCTCAAACAAGCGATGTCAGTCAATCACTATGTAGTAACCAACAACGTACCAGTGGACGGATGGGATGGAAAAGACACCGTCGATGTACTGTAATAATAAGCATTACACTTGATAATGCGAACAATTTTAGCAAATTTACAGTAATTCTAACGCGACCAATCATGCGACAGTATGTTTACCAGTTTCAGCATCATCGCTAAACCGCCCATTCTCTACTTTGCGAGTATCACTGCGAATGTAGATAGATGACTGTGCAGTACGTTGATTCATTGTTAATTCTTCAACATATACATCATCAAAATATACCAGACAGCACTCTACATATTCCTAGCACCTCGAGCATAGTGCATAGTTTACGATCTATCTCTATTGCGATGAGAGTCACAGGGCATTCTCACAGTCATTAGAGACTGAAAGACCCCCCCTCCCCCCCCCCCTCGCACTGTCTTTGACCAGATCGCCCTGCAGCACCGTCACCGATTTAATCTGCAGCTGACCAGAAGTAGACCGCTGCATCTGCATCTCATGTGTGAATGGAGCTTGCCGAGTTCTCGCCCATCCGAGGGCACAATATTTCTCCAGATGCGCCCAGGTCGAGGAGGTTAGCACCCATTATTAGTGTACAGTAGTAGATTTGGAAGTGTTGTGAAGTAACAGCAGACGATTAAGAAGAACAAGAAACGATTGGTTTCTATGCATGCATGATGGAGCTTCATACGGATGGAGTTCGAAGCGTTTTGCGTAAATCAACGACGCTATCAACTTTAAAGTATTGTTCTAGTGTCTGCGATCAGTACCAGGAGGGTATTGGTAAGAGGGAACATAAACATACGCAGTTCTAAGGCTACAGGCTTCTGCACTTAAAACAGGCTATAATGTTAGATCGCTTCAGTTTCCGACATATTAGTCGTGTGGAATGCAGTGCTGTTAATATTCCAACGTAAGAAATTTATTTCCAGCACATGACATACGTCCTTCTTGCAAGTTTCTCCGCGATAAACTATGGTAACAAACTGTAAAAAGAAAAAACTACTTCCTTAAGACATTGACTCTGTGTGATACATGCGCAGTATAGCTTACCAGAGATGTATAGCGTCCACTGTTTACACCAGATCACAGTTCAGAAATTCTACTATGTCCACATCAGTCCCATATAAAATGATCGTTACTAGCGGAGAATACCACTTACAAGGGAACAGATAAACGCACTTCAGCGACGTCCGACATGTGAAATTACACATCATGCTGCCACTAACTCTGTAAACAGCAGCACATCTGACAAGCAGATGCATGCACAGGGGTTTCGGTTTCTCACAAACACCTATTACTTGCTATCGTTAACAGCAAACTCGATTATCAGAGGCCTTCCATTTCATATGTGACGAAACGTGTCAATCCTGTTTCGACATATTCCTCCAAACGAACGAAGATTTATGCGATGTTCTCCATTCCGCTGTCGTATCTTTGAAATAAAATCGAGACTTCAGTTTTATAACTAAGATGATTCTAACGATAGGTGTTTGTGAGAAACCGAAATCTCCACGTATATATCTTACACAGAAACATAACTACACTACTGGCCATTAAAATTGCTACACCACGAAGATGACGTGCTACAGATGCGAAATTTAACCGACAGGAAGAAGATGCTGTGATATGCAAATTATTAGCTTTTCAGAGCATTCACACAAGGTTGGCGCCGGTGGCGACACCTACAACGTGCAGACGTGAGGAAAGTTTCCAACCGATTTCTCATACTCAAACAGCAGTTGACCGGCGTTGCCTGGTGAAACGTTGTTGTGATGCCTCGTGTAAGGAGAAGAAATGCGTACCATCACGTTTCCGACTTCGATAAAGGTCGGATTGTAGCCTATCGCGATTGCGGTTATTCGTATCGCGACATTGCTGCTCGCGTTGATCGAGATGCAATGACTGTTAGCAGAATATGGAATCGGTGGCTTCAGGAGGGTAATACGGAACGCCGTGCTGGATCCCAACGGCCGCGTATCACTAGCAGTCGAGATTACAGGCATCTTATCCGCATGGCTGTAACGGATCGCATCACAGACAGAAGCGCCTGCGATGATATACTCAACGACGAACCTGGTTGCACGAATGGCAAAACGTAATTTTTTCGGATGAATCCAGGTTCTGTTTACAGCATCATGATGGTCGCATCCGTATTTGGCGACATCACGGTGGACGCACAATTGAAGCGTGTATTTGTCATCGCCATACTGGCGTATCACCCAGCGTGATGGCATGGGGTCCCATTGGTTACAGGTCTTGGTTACCTCTTTTTCACATTGACGGCACTTTGAACAGTGGACGTTACATTTCAGATGTGTTACAACCCGTGGCTCTACCCTTCATTCGATTCTGCAAAACCCTACATTTCAGCAGGATAATGAACGAACGCATTTGCAGGTCCTGTACGGGTCTTTCTGGATACAGAAAATGTTCGACTGCTGCCCTGGCCAGCACATTCTCCAGATCTCTCACCAATTGGAAACGTCTAGACAATGGTGGCCGAGCAACTGGCTCGTCACAATACGCCAGCCACTACTCTTGATGAACTGTGGTATCGTGTTGAAGCTGCATGGGCAGCTGTACCTGCACAAGCCATCCAAGCTCTGTTTGACTCAATGCCCATGCGTATCAAGGCCGTTATTACGGACAGAGGTGGTTGTTCTGGGTACTGATTTCTCAGGATCTATGCACCCAAATTGCGTGAAAATGTAATCACATGTCAGTTCTAGTATAATATATTTGTCCAATGAATAACCGTTTATTATCTGCATTTCTTCTTGGTATAGCAGTTTTAATGGCCAGTAGTGTAAATAGAATTACACACATACAGTAATCTAGTATAAAAAAGAAAGAAATGTTGTAGGTCAAAGACAAAGTAGTGGAAAGGCAACACTACAAAACACAAACAACAACACATATTTGAAGTACAAAAATAAACAGAACACAGTGGTGGACATAAAAGTGTGTTGTGAGAAATGCATAGTGCTGCAGAACATCTAAAAATTAGACCAAAATTATCAGTGTCCAACACAGAAAAGCAACGTGTGCTAACAGACGGCACTTCTGATGTAAGCGAAAAATCAGCGTTAAGTACAAATCAACCTATTCTTAACGAACTGTTTTTCAATCTAAAAAGCAAATCAGAATGTAAATAACTTAATTACAAACCACTGATGATGTTTTATGTCAATAAGGCGAAACGCGTCTGGTGAAAAAATCACGTATTTTTTGTAGTTGCAATGACAGACCAAATATACCTGCAAGAATTATAAGGCATCTACAGACACTATGGCCACACTAATAAAGAATTTAATGTCGCCTTGTCAAGCATTTCCAGTTGGCCACTATTACCCGTTTAAGAAGATTCATTTTAATTTGTATAAAACAGTTGAAACCATCAGATTCAATAATCGTTGTAAACATAATGATCTCATGCCAAATGTATAAATGTAAAGATCAAAAACAGTTCGAAATCAGCAAAACTTGCCAGACAGGCCGCTAAAAATGTTGGGCTGAAACACTAAATTAAATCACTATACACAAATAAACAGACATCAAACGAAGAATTATACGAAATTCACCTTCAGCTAGCACAAAAACCAAATAATCCAGCTATTTTTGCTTCTATTGCGGAGAAAGTCGCAAGCTGCACATGCGACTAAAGCAGGAGATAAGATAAAAACGAAAAAGAGCTCTTAGGAAAAGGTCTAAAACACAATGTTGACTCACCAGCAAATGAACAACAGATACAAGATCTCATTACAGAATCTGAATATATTCTCACTATAGAAGAAAAAAGTGACAAACTGTAGCGGAAACATAGGAAAAACAGAAGAATTCATCAACAAAAACAACATAAAAAAAGTTAAAATTAAACCCAACAAATGTATTTCAAACACATATTAAAAACACACTTCAAAACATAGTGTATACATTTATTGACAGCGAGACTTGTACAAGAAAACCCTGTGTCGTGAAAAATGCATACCGCTGCAGAATATCTAAAAATTAGACCAAAATTGTCAGTGTCTATCACAGAAAAACAATTATGTGCTAGCAGACGGCATTTCCGGATGTAAGCGGAAAATAAGCTGAAAAATCATCGTAAGTACAAATCAACTTATTCTTAACGAACTGTTTTTTGATCTAAAGAGCAAATAAAAATGTAAAACTTAATTACAGACCACTGATGATGCTATTCCTCAATAAAGCGAAACGTGTCTGTTGAAAAAATCACTCATTTTTTGTAGTTCCAATGACAGTACAAATATATTCTCAATAATTATAAAGCAACCACAGACACTATGGCGACACAAAAGAAGAATTTAATAGGTTAAGTACCTGTCAATCAAAAGGAGGGATTCTCTTAGCAGAACAATAGGTTAAGGACCTGTCAATCAAAGTGGAGCAATAGGTTAAGGACCTGTCAGTCAAAGGAGAACAATAGGTTTGCCCCTGAGTGCATACCTACCCCTGATGTAGGCAACCTGCACTAACAAAATGCACTGGTGTCCTTGTTGTCCTACTACTTAGGCAATCATCTTTCCCTCGCTCTGTTTGCGAGTGGAACAGGAAAGGAAGTGACTAGTAATGGTACAGGGTAGCCACCGCCACACACCATACTTTGACTTGCGCAGTATATATGTTAGTGTAGATGTAGATAATACGATAAACAAAAATTTCACTAATCATTCAGTACTGGTAATTTTACGCATGTCTCTGTTGCTTAAAAGAGTAAGAAAAAGTTCTCTATGAAACACTCAAAGAATGGAGTTTTAAGTTAAATGTTGAAAAGTTAATTTTTGCACAGCAGCACTGAAACATTTAAGAAAAGAACTCTTGAGACTAATTAACAGGCACAAGATATCGAAATCATTCTCAGAAGCGTTTTGAGGAGGACATGAGCTGTAGAAACACAGGTAAAATTAAACCAATCTTGGAAAAATCTCAAAACCGTGGAATTCAGCACTCAAAGGTCGAGAAATACTTTCCTCAAATCTGAAGGTCTCGAATCCTCGATTTCCTTTGAGGGTTGAGGTACTTTAAGAGAACAGCAGGCTAAAGAGGGCTCTATTGAAGTTTTAGAATTAACTGTGGTCTCTATTGTCAAAGTGCCACCTCGTTGACTGTCTCTCTGAAGTCTTGGGATAACGGTCATGCAAGGTAGATGACATAATCTGTTTATTGCTTGAAGAGATATTACGTGATGAATTTTGTTTACGACTCCGAGAAGAGAACGCAATTTTTGGTTTTTGTATCTCTCTTAAGGTTTTCATGTCGCAGCCTGGTTGTGTGTTCATTCTGAAGCCAAAACATCTTATTTGGTTATCAGTTTATAAATATCTGATTGTCCATCGTGAAAGGGTTCATAGACTTAAAGAAACTGGAAAATCGTATCTGGGACTTGTATCCTGTTATTACGGCCTTGCCATTCTTTATCTGCCTTTGGGATCAAAAATGAAAACTTACAGCACCTTGAATCGCGAGGCAAAAACCATCGACGAAGGTATTAAAAGGTTTGACTGAACAGCATGTTTGGAATAGGCTAAGAGTGCCTTTTTACCGGAGTTGATTCAAGAGGTCCGGCCGGCCAGAGTGGCCGAGCCGTTCTAGGCACTGCAGTTTGGAACTGCGAGACCGCTATGGTCGCAGGTTCGAATCCTGCATCGGGCATGGATGTGTGTGATGTCCTTAGGTTAGTTAGGTTCAAGTAGTTCTAAGTTCTAGGGGACTGATGACCTCAGCAGTTAAGTCCCATAGTGCTCAGAGCCATTTGAACCATTTTGAAGAGTTCCTTCAGACAGATCCTTTGCAGTGGAAATGGAAATGAACCAGTGCTCTGTGTGTAGTCATTAAACTGAAAGTCGAAATTGACCTGCCTGAGAGAGTTGCCTCAGTTGCCTGCTATGTGGAGGATCTGGCTTCGATTCCCAGTACAGCCAGGGATTATTCGTTGCTTGTGTGGTGCGGGGGGACTGGAACATGGTGTACTCTCAGAGTGGCAGCTGAGGAGGAAGGACCGGCTGCGAGGACTCGAATGCCGACAACGGCCGGGACAGCTGTGTGCTGCCTCGAGGCCTCTTCCTACAACATCTCAATGGCGTCATTACCAGAAGATGACGCGGCGGTCGGCCGGTCCCTATTGGGGCGTCTGCACAAGAACGCGGAGCCTACACATTGTGCGAAACTTTTAACGTAAGATTTTACCTCTTAATCAATACACTACGACAAATTTTTAATTCGGTCAATAATTATATGAAATACCATGAAATAAAATAGTGTTGCCCCTGAAAACCTTAAGTAAGGCAACCAGCAACTGAACTTTCTACCGTTTTAGCCTATTAGAAATATAGACGCCATAGTTGCCGTCGTTTCGCTGTTTTGCTCTATTCATCTCTGACATTGGCATCGTAAGAAAGCTTAACCTGTCGGGGATTCGAGTCGTCCCATGGGCATGGGTGGGTTCCTCAGCGTAAGTTAGGTTAAGTTAGATTAAATAGTGTGCAAGCCTAGGGACTGATGACCTCAGCTGTTTGGTCCCACAGAATTTACCACCAAAGCTTTTTGTAGACAGAGTGCAATTGTCGTTGTGGTATAACATTAAAAAAAAAAAAGAAGAAAACAGCTTGAACGTTCGAACGATATTTGAATATTCATCATTTGTCACAGGCATTTACCAGGTAGGCCGGTAAAAGGAAAAAAAAGAAACCATTAAGAGTGGTTGTCAGATTTCTGTGCTGACGACACTTGTTTACTGGCCGATGTGGCCGAGCGGTTCTAGGCGCTTCAGTCTGGAACCGAGCTGCTGCTACGGTCGCAGGTTTGAATCCTGCCTTGGGCATGGATGTGTGTGATGTCCTTAGGTTAGTTAGGTTTAAATAGTTCTAAGTCTAGGGGCCTGATGTCCTCAGATGTTAAGTCCCATAGTGCTTAGAGCCATTTGATTTCCATACTGGGCCATCAACAAGTGTCAGGGTGCTAACCATTCAACGAACCATCATCGATATGGGTTCTCAGAGCCGAAGGCCCACTCTTCATGACTGCACGACACAAAGCCTTACGCCTCGCCTGGGCCCGTCAACGCCGATATTGAACTGCTGATGACTGGAAACATGTTGCCTGGTCGGAAGAGTCTCGTTTCAAATTATATCTAGCGGATGGACGCGTATGGATATGGAGACATCACGAATCCATTCCATGGACCCCGCATGTCAGAAGGGAACTGTTTAGGCTGGTGGAGGCTCTGTAATGGTGTGAGGCATGTGCAGTTGGAGTGATGCGGGATCCCTGGTATGTCTGGTATGTCTAGATACAACTGACAGGTGACACGTACTAAGCATCATGTCTGATCACCTGCATCCATTCATGTCCATTGTGCATTCCAACGGATTTGGAGGCTTCCAGCATGACAATGCGACACCCACACGTCAAGGATTGCTACAGAATGGCTCCAGGAACACCCTTCTGACTTTAAACACTTCCGCTGGCCACCAAACTCGTCAGATATGAACATTATTGAGCATATCTGGGATGGCTTGCAAATTTCTGTTTAGAAGAGATCTCCACTCCGTCTTACTCTTACGGATTTATGGACAGTCCTGCAGGATTCATTCTGTCAATGCCTTCCAGCACTGGCCAAAGCAAGGTTTGGTAACCACAAAGAGTAGCAGCAGAAACTGCAGTCGTGTCTGGGCGGGCACTACCTTGCTGAAAGTAAGCTCAGTATGGCTTGCCATGAAGGCCAACATAATGGGACCTAGAACATTGTCGACGTACCGCTAAGCTGCAAGGGTGCCGCAGATGACGACCAAAGGGGTCCTGCTATGAAATGAAATGGCACCCCAGACAATCACTCTTGAATGTTGGGCCGTATGTTGGGCGACAGTCGGGTTGGGATCCGAACGCTGTAAGGCGCGTCTTCAGACATGTCTTCTCTGGTGACTGAGGCTCAGTTCGAAGCAGGACTTATCACTGGAGACAATTCTACTCTAGTTAGCGAGATTCCAGGACTCGGGAAGCACAGGGATAGCAACATGACTGTAGCGTGATCTACAGCTCGATAGAGGCTGATGCTGCACGGGATTAGCCGAGCGGTCTGAAGCGCTGCAGTCATGGACTGTGCGGCTGATCCCGGCGGAGGTTCGAGTCCTCTTTTGGGCATGGGTGTGTGTGTTTGTCCTTAGGATAATTTATGTTAAGTAGTGTGTAAGCTTAGGGACTGATGAACTTAGAAAAGTTGGAACACGTGAGGCAATACTGACCCTACGACTTATCTTAGAAGGAAGATTAAGGAAAGGCAAACCTACGTTTCTAGCATTTGTAGACTTAGAGAAAGCTTTTGACAATGTTGACTGGAATACTCTCTTTCAAATTCTAGAGGTGGCAGGGGTAAAATAGAGGTGCGAAAGGCCACTTACAATTTGTACAGAAACTAGATGGCAATTATAAGAGTCGAGGGGCATGAAAGGGAAGCAGTGGTTGGGAAGGGAATGAGACAAGGTTGTAGCCTATCCCCGATGTTATTCAATCTGTATATTGGGCAAACAGTGAAGGAAAAGAAAAATTCGGAGTAAGAATTAAAATCCATGGAGAAGAAATAAAAACTTTGAGGTTTGCCGGTGACATTGTAATTCTGTCGGAGACAGCAAAGGACCTGGAAGAGCAGCTGAAAGGAATGCACAGTGTCTTAAAAGGAGGATATAACTTGAACATCAACAAAAGCAAAACGAGAATAATGGAATGTAGTCGAATTAAATCGGGCGATGGTGAGGGTATTAAATTAGGAAATGAGACGCTTAAAGTAGTAAATGAGTTTTTCTATTTGGGGAGCAAAATAACTCATGAGGGTCGAAATGGATATAAAATGGAGAGCCGCATCAAACCAGTCTCTGAAGACCACAACAACAACAACAACAACTGACTTTAATCATCTGCCCCACATACCAGACCATTTCTGCAACAGCAAATAAGTCACGCGGCAGACAAATTCAACTTGTGATTCAGCCTTTTCAAGACCATGCAAGGCTTACTAACTGCGTGACTATCTGTAACATCAGTGAAAATCAAACTGAGATATTTACCGAATAAAAGGACAATTAAAATTACATTGACTTAACAAGACTTCATATTAAAAGAAAGTCTAAAACCAAAACAGGTCGAAAATTTATTTATTTATTTCATTAACAGGACAGAGTAACCCACTGCCTTGAAATGGCTCTGAGGACTATGGGACTTAACTTCTGAGGTTTGCGGAGTAAGTTCTAGGGGTAGAACTTACTCCGCAGCTCGTGGTCATGCGGTAGCGTTCTCGCTTCCCGCGCCCGGGCTCCCAGGTTCGATTCCCGGCGGGGTCAGGGATTTTCTCTACCTCGTGATGACTGGATGTTGTGTGATGTCCTTAGGTTACTTAGGTTTAAGTAGTTCTAAGTTCTAGGGGACTGATGACCATAGATGTTTAAGTCCCATAGTGCTCAGAGGCATTTGAACCATTTTTTTCCCCTAGAACTTAGAACTACTTAAACCTAACTAACCTAAGGACATCACACAGATCCATGCCCGAGGCAGGATTCGAACCTGCGACGGTAGCGGTAGCGTGGTTCCAGACTGTAGCGCCTTGAACCGCTCGTCCACCCCAGCCGGCGCCTTCAAATGTAAGGTGGGTCGGATGCTTCTGAATCTAACAGCAAAGACTTCTCATTGTTACACTCTTATTGGTAAACAGTTTTAATGCATTTTTTAATAATATAAAGAACATAATATATAAAGGTTTGTCTGAGGTAACAGCGAATTGAATGCTTAATAGTTGGCGAAGAGCACACTAATTAACATACTACATCAAATTAACACTGCAAGGAAGCTTCAAAACTTTAAAATAAGCGGTAAAACTCTATTCCCTTTTGCATTCGCCGAAATAATTAGACGCCGCTCCGCTGAGACAACACTTCGAAGCCTTAGATCTCGTAAGTTTCGTATAACACTGTCTTATTTAGAGCCGTCCTTAACTGATCTCCGGTAGATACAACGTGCCACCATAAGTTTCACAAATTTTCACAGATTAACAGCAGAATATGAATCATACGTAACTTCATGCTTCCAGTTACGCGATGAGAAGATGTCCAGCATGAGATGACGGACCCGCCACCGTTCCGCACGCAAACGCGACGACCGATCAGCACCGTACATCCGGCACGCGACAAAACGTCGTGGACGGCGAGACCCAGGCACAGAGGACAGAGACGAGGGGCCGCCTTCAAAACACGCTGCCTCGTTGAATGCCGGACGGAGAGAGACCCCGGCCACACGCCAAGCCGAAAAACCACGGGAGAACAGTCAGAGATGCAAGACCAGGCGAGAGTCGATAACAGCGACGCAAGTGGAGCATAACTAGCGGCAGTCGCAGCGGCTGAATCACATAAGTCGGTTCTGGATCGGATAGACTGGAGCTATTGAACTTTTCGGCTACAGTGCCTTCTGCTACGAATGGGAAAAATATTTTTGGTAAATCCTAGGTATTTTTTTGAAATAAAACTGCAATAGCCGGCCGGTGTGGCCGAGAGGTTCTAGGCGCTTCAGTCTGTTATGGTCGCAGGTTCGAATCCTGCCTCGGGCATGGATGTGTGTGATGTTCTTAGGTTAGTTAGCTTTAGGTAGTTCTAAGTTCTAGGGGGACTGATGACCACAGCAGTTAAGTCCCATAGTACTCAGAGCCATTTGAACCAAAACTGTAATAAATTATCTTGACTAATTTTAAATCTGGTCGGGTTGCGAGAAGGACCAGTGCTCTGAGGCTTCAGTACAAACTTAATTACGCATATAGACAGTTCATCCAACCCGGGAATGCAGAATATCAGTTATTTTTCCCTGTTACCAACACTGATACTGGCACCATATCGGTCTCGGGAACTGCAAGACTTTCGCGAATGATTTCATTTTAACTTTGAAGTTGAATGACAAATGACAAAAGAAGTGTTTCTTTTGGTAATATAACTGCAAAGCAACAATCTAGGATCTTTTCCTTTACCTGTAGTATTAAAGCTAGATTCCTGTCAAATGTGATGTCAAGGACAAGTCCGCTACAGGTTTTCGCGAGTGAGTTAGCGAGTATCGAAATAAGTGGTCTCTAAGGTCGTATCTTTCGATTGCATCGACATAGAAGTTTTGGTGTAGTACACCGCCAAGGAACCATAGACCTTAGTACGTAACAAATTTCAACTTGATACGGCTACCCGTCCCTGAGAAAAAGATGTTTTAACACACGGACGGACAAACAGACAGTCGGATAACAAATGAAAAAAAGTATGATATCGTGCGAGGTAATCACATTTTAACAGTTTTCGGATTTTTTCCCTTTACTTGCGTTGTGAAACTTTATTTCTTGCCAAAAACTGTAGGTTTTGGTGAGTGTGTGTACGAGTATCAAAATGTGCTACATAAATGCCGGAATCTTTGACTTAAAAGTTTCAATTTTCTTAGACCGCCTAGGAACCGTATGCCCTGGCATGTGACACGGGTTTCAGCTTGATACATCTGTCAGTTGCTAATAAAAACGGTTTTTAACAGTCGGACACATAGACGGACAACAAAATAATCCTATGAGGGCTCCCCTCTTACCATTTTGAGATACTGACCATAAATAGTATGTTTTTCAGTCGTAAATAAAAATTTTACCCCCCCCCCCCCCCCCGTTCCGTTGGTTGGGGTGTGAGGTTAGGGGGTGGCCAGTTTTAGTACTGACAGATTTCCCCCTTGAAACCTGTAAATTTTCAATTGCAACATTTTTTTCATACGCTGGTTATTTTTCGACGTATTTAGCTGTTCCAAATTAAAACAAACTGCCTGTATACGAAGAGACACGAAACAAAATTCTGATATTCAGATAGAATTATTCGACGTGGCGAGCAAACAGTTTTTGACGGAGGAAGCAATATGGTGTTGAAAAAGAAACATATAGGTGTCCCAACGTGTTTGTAAACGTGAAATGCGAGGAGGTAGTGTGCTTCACACTGAATTTCTGCTTCTAGCTTAACCTTAGCGCTAGTCCAAACACTTGCACATACGTCGCTTGACGACCTTCTCTTGCTTATCTTTTCAACAGAGGAGAAAGTTTAAGAGCAGATTATTAATTGCCGCATGTGAGTAAGTAATGAGTCAAACGCCAAAACAGGAAAATTTGAGTTATTGGTGACATTCGGCTGTAAACGCTAACGTATGTTCTGACACAAGCGCTAGACGTGCGGGAAACAGCGTCTTCAGCTGTCTCAAGGCTGCGCTCGTGTCTGAGACCAACATCGATGTTCACATAACGACTCGTGCGCAAACTCTGTTAGTACCTTGGCGTGTACTCGCGTGAACTGCTGAAGTATTTATTACATGTAAATGATACACAGTATTCCAAAATGAAAAGGGGAACTGCACCAAAATGGAGGAAGAGAGGTGATGGTAGTGTTCAAAGTGAAATGAAGAATGTAGGCAGTGGAGGAAAGGAATATACTCGAACAGACAAAAGCAAAAGAGGTGTCCAAGCGCCAGGTACGTCTTCGCTGCCATTTTAAAATTTATTATGAAGCTTAGAATCAACGTAGGTAACGATAAAATATTTTAATGCGTTTAATTCATTACTGAAACGTATTTATTATCGACAAAAATCGTTGTTCTGATTGAGAAAGCTATAATTAACTATCCGACACGAAAGGGTTACTTGACGGAAATAAAATAGAAGTTTTTGGAGAAAGAGCGCTCTTTTATGTCTTACGATCATGAGTTTGCTCAAACTGAGAAATGAAAGAGGATAACTGTATGCGAAGTTCCGAAACATTTAGCTAGCCTCATCACTGAATCTATGCCCACAACACCATTCATAGTAACTCTTACATAAGAAGGAGATTTTTACGACTTTAAGTCGGCTGCCGAAATAATTTGTATTTTACCACCGTGCGTATTTCAGAAGCACAGTGGATCAGACTGACTGTTCGGTCTACTCTGAATGTGGTTGAAGAGTAGCATTTTGAAGAGGAAAGTGAAACCTTCTGATGTTCAACAGGTGCAGCCGGAAACACTACAATGTGAACCTAGGTTGTCTAAAGAAAGGGGAAGGGATTTAGCTAGTGCGATTCCATTCGTAAAAAAAGGAGAATATGTAGTTTTACGAGAACCGTATGAAACGAATGAAAATGAATTTGATGGCACGTGTATCGCTGTTTATATTAAAGCCATTGCATACAGAATGTTTGATTTCCTTCAAATTCTGTATCTTTTGTTCTTAAACGTAATAATGTAGAATAAAACCACATTTTTAACATGAAACCTGTATAGCTTTTGTGTTTGTGTTGCGATGCCCAACTATTATACTCATTTTGTATAGCTAATAGATACATTTTTTTTGATACCCTCTAAATGAGATTTTTGGGGCTTGACTCAGTGTTTAGTTACATGGCACTCTTACCGACGACCAACATACGTTGAAGAAGCGATACCATTTACACCTGTTTTTTGGCAACTGCAGATATTTACGCTAGTCATGGTCTCACACTTCAGTAGCTGTTATATCTCAGACAGTATCTGATGTCTGCAGCGACATATGAGAAGCGCTTAAGGATTTTATTATTTACGTATACGAAATAATATATTAATACAAACGTAGCCGCCGGCCGCTGTGGCCGAGCGGTTCTAGGCGATTCAGTACGGGACCGCGCTGCTGCTACTGTCGCAGGTTCGAATCCTACCTCGGGCATGGATGTCTGTGATGTCCTTAGGTCAGTTAGGTTTAAGTAGTTCTAAGTCTAGGGGACTGATAACCTCAGATGTTAAGTTCCACAGTGCTTAGACCCATTTCTGAAACGTAGCCTTCTGCGGCCGTTGTCACAGTCAACATAATTCTTCTGGGTTTGAGGCCGCATTGTCAACTATAATATTCCGACGTTTCGGCGGCTATTGCAAAACGTCTTCCTCAGGGTGTATTGCTAACTGCTGATTGAGCACTAGTTCTGTTACTTATATACTACACTACTGGCCATTAAAATTGCTACACCAAGAAGAAATGCAGATGATAAACGGGTATTCATGGGACAAATATATTATACTAGAACTGACATGTGATTACATTTACACGCCGGTTGGGTGCATAGATCCTGAGAAATAAGTACCCAGACCAACCACCTCTGGCCGTAATAACGGCCTTCATACGCCTGGGCATTGAGTCAAACACAGCATGGATGGCGTGTACAGGTACAGCTGCCCGTGCAGCTTCAACACTATACCACAGTTCATCAACAGTAGTGACTGGCGTATGGTGACGAGCCAGTTGCACGGCCACCATTGACCATAGTTTTCAATTGGTGAGAGATCTGGAGAATGTGCTAGCCAGGGCAACAGTCGAACATTTTTTGCATGCAGAAAGGCCCGTACAGGACGTGCAATATGCGGTCGTGCATTATCCTGCTGAAATGTAGGGTTTCGCAGGGATCGAATGAAGGGTAGAGCCACGGGTCGTAACACATCTGAAATGTAACGTCCACTGTGCAAAGTGCCGTCAATGCGAACAAGAGGTGACCGAGACGTGTAAGCAATGGCACCCCATACCATCACGCCGGGTGATACACCAGTATGGCGATGACGAATACACGCTTCCAATGTGCTTTCACCGTCATGTCGCCAAACTCGGATGCGACCATCATGATGCTGTAAACAGAACCTGGATTCATCCGAAAAAATTACGTTTTGCCATCCCTGCACCCAGGTTCGTCGTTGAGTACACCATCGCAGGCGCTCCTGTCTGTGATGCAGCGTCAAGGGTAACCGCAGCCATGGTCTCCGACCTAGTCCATGCTGCTGCAAACGTCGTCGAACTGTTCGTGCAGATGGTTGTTGTCTTGCAAACGTCCCCATCTGTTGACTCAGGGATCGAGACGTGGCTGCACGATCCGTTACGGCCATGCGGATAAGATGCCTGTAATCTCGACTGCTAGTGATACGAGGTCGTTGGGATCCAGCACAGCGTTCCGTATTACCCTCCTGAACCCATGATTCCATATTCTGCTAACAGTCATTGGATCTCGACCAACGCGAGCAGCAATGTCGCGATACGATAAACCGCAATCGCGATAGGCTACAATCCGACCTTTATAAAAGTCGGAATCGTGATGGTACGCATTTCTCCTCCTTACACGAGGCATCACAACAACGTTTCACCAGGCAACGCCGGTCAACTGCTGCTTGTGTATGAGACTTCGGTTGGAAACTTTCCTCATGTCGCCACCGCCGCAAACCTTGTGTGAATGCTCCGAAAAGCTAAACATTTGCATGTCACAGCATCTACTTCCTGTCGGTTTAATTTCGCGTCTGTAGCACGTCATCTTCGTGGTGTAACAATTTTAATGGCCCGTAGTGTATGCAGGAGTGCTATCATTAGATGTGAGGGTCAGTAAGAAGTAACTGCCTAGCCGATACTAGGCGGTAAACAACGCTGCGCTGCAGTCGCCTCTTAGCTTCCCGTTCGCCGATTTCCACCGATGGCAAGCAATGAAGGAAACTCCAATGGAAGACGCCTATTTCCGCCAATGACAACACGCAATGCAAAGCCCAATAAAAGAATACGTATTACCTTTCCCCTTCACCCTCATATCCAATGACAGGACCCCTTCATGGTATATAAATAACAGAACTAGTGCTTGTTCAGCAGTTAGCAATACACCCTGAGGAAAGCGTCTTACAATAGTCGCCGAAACGTCGGAATTTTATAGTTGACAATGCGGCCTCAAATCCGGAAGAATTTTAATGACCACGAAATAATATGTCAACGAAATAAGAGTAATGAATATGGGATACAGTACATACACTCCTGGAAACTGAAATAAGAACACCGTGAATTCATTGTCCCAGGAAGGGGAAACTTTATTGACACATTCCTGGGGTCAGATACATCACATGATCACACTGACAGAACCACAGGCACATAGACACAGGCAACAGAGCATGCACAATGTCGGCACTAGTACAGTGTATATCCACCTTTCGCAGCAATGCAGACTGCTATTCTCCCATGGAGACGATCGTAGAGATGCTGGATGTAGTCCTGTGGAACGGCTTGCCATGCCATTTCCACCTGGCGCCTCAGTTGGACCTGCGTTCGTGCTGGACGTGCAGACCGCGTGAGACGACGCTTCATCCAGTCAAAAAACATGCTCAATGGGGGGACAGATCCGGAGATCTTGCTGGCCAGGGTAGTTGACTTACACCTTCTAGAGCACGTTGGGTGGCACGGCATACATACGGACGTGCATTGTCCTGTTGGAACAGCAAGTTCCCTTGCCGGTCTAGGAATGGTAGAACGATGGGTTCGATGACGGTTTGGATGTACCGTGCACTATTCAGTGTCCCCCCGACGATCACCAGTGGTGTACGGCCAGTGTAGGAGATCGCTCCCCACACCATGATGCCGGGTGTTGGCCCTGTGTGCCTCGGTCGTATGCAGTCCTGATTGTGGCGCTCACCTGCGCGGCGCCAAACACGCATACGACCATCATTGGCACCAAGGCAGAAGCGACTCTCATCGCTGAAGACGACACGTCTCCATTCGTCCCTCCATTCACGCCTGTCGCGACACCACTGGAGGCGGGCTGCACGATGTTGGGGCGTGAGCGGAAGACGGCCCAACGGTGTGCGGGACCGTAGCCCAGCTTCATGGAGACGGTTGCGAATGGTCCTCGCCGATACCCCAGGAGCAACAGTGTCCCTAATTTGCTGGGAAGTGGCGGTGCGGTCCCCTACGGCACTGCGTAGGATCCTACGGTCTTGGCGTGCATCCGTGCGTCGCTGCGGTCCGGTCCCAGGTCGACGGGCACGTGCACCTTCCGCCGACCACTGGCGACAACATCGATGTACTGTGGAGACCTCACGCCCCACGTGTTGAGCAATTCGGCGGTACGTCCACCCGGCCTCCCGCATGCCCAATATACGCCCTCGCTCAAAGTCCGTCAACTGCACATACGGTTCACGTCCACGCTGTCGCGGCATGCTACCAGTGTTAAAGAATGCGATGGAGCTCCGTATGCCACGGCAAACTGGCTGACACTGACGGCGGCGGTGCACAAATGCTGCGCAGCTAGCGCCATTCGACGGCCAACACCGCGGTTCCTGGTGTGTCCGCTGTGCCGTGCGTGTGATCATTGCTTGTACAGCCCTCTCGCAGTGTCCGGAGCAAGTATGGTGGGTCTGACACACCGGTGTCAATGTGTTCTTTTTTCCATTTCCAGGAGTGTATGACCTCTCACATCGGCTACTTCATAAAATCTGCTGTATGGTTTATTAGAGGACAGACGACATAATCTGGTGTTAACTATATTTAGCGTTGCGTGCGTCAATCGTTAGAAACGGCACCCTTGTTGTCTTTTTGTCTGTCTGTCTGTCTGTCCGATTGTTGAAAACCCTGGTTATCGAGAATGGGTAGTTGTATCAAGTTGAAAGTTATTATATTTACCTCTACAGTTCCTTGAAGCTCCTAAGTCACTGTACACATATTTTGATATTCGCAAACTCACTCATGAAAAGCTACACGGTTCTTACCGTTGACGTAGTCATGAAATTCGGCAAGAGGAGAGGTTTCACAGTTAAACTCAATAAAAAATTTCAAAAATTGTTAATTAATAACTAAAACTTTAGTGTTAGCGGAAGAGCCAACACCGTGTTACGAGTGGAGACCGAAATGCACGCGTTTTAGCTCAAGCAGGGTGGCGTGAGGGGGGAAGAACTATACTGACGTGAGGTCTGGAACATGACAAGGAATGAGAATTCAGAAAGCGGACGTAATTAGTTTGCTACTTAACTTTAATCCATTAATGATGAACGTCGCTCTTGACAGTACATGATTCACAATATTATCTGTTCAGAATACATTCTTGAAGTAATTATAGTAACTGAATATGGCGCCTTGCTAGGTCGTAGCAAATGACGTAGCTGAAACCTACGCTAAACTGCCGTCTCTGCAAATGAGAGCGTATGTAGACACTGAACCATCGCTAGCAAAGTCGGCTGTACAACTGGGGCGAGTGCTAGGAAGTCTCTCTAGACCTGCCGTGTGGTGGCGCTCGGTCTGCTATCACTGACAGTGGCGACACGCGGGTCCGGCGTATACTAATGGACCGCGGCCGATTTAAAGGCTACCACCTAGCAAGTGTGGTGTCTGGCGGTGACACCACAAAAACAGACGGAAAATTTTTTTCTAGTCGTTTGTTATCCGACTGTCAATTTTTCCGTCCGTCTTGTAAGACTCCATTTTCTCAAGAAGGGGTTGATGTACCAAGTTGACATTTGTGTCACATGCTAAGGTCCACAGCTTCTTCGCGGTGCAAAATATTTAATCTTATGAGGCAATGCAGTCAAATTATACGGCCGTTTATTTCATACATTTTGATAGTCGCAGCAAAATCATTCAGCAAGACCTGTATGGTACTCGCCATTGACGTAGAATCATAATATTTGACGACAAACAACGTATCGCAGTCCAAGTAAAAAGAAAAAATCCGAAAATTGTAATTATATCACATGCAAAAAAATAAACCTTTTGTTATGTGTTATCCGACGTGAACTTGAAATCAAAAGAATCTCGAAAGTTTTGGAAGCCGTGAGACCGACATCTTTCGAGTATCAATGTCGAATACAAGGAAAAGTAACTTTCGTTTACTGCACGTCTACGGTCCCAAATTTTTCGTCATCAGACTACCGGTTTCGGTCTATAATGACCATCTTCAGATGTTTTTTTTGTGTGAAAACATGTCCTAATGTAAAACAGATCTGAAAATGGTCATTATAGACCGAAACCGGTAGCCTGACGACAAAAAAATTTGTGACCACAGACGTGTAGTAAAGGAAATTCATTCTACACTCGAGTCACTGTTTAATTCGCGACCATGTCACACCTTGCGAAACAGGGGAAAATCGTCTAGGTCGTCGATTTCGGGGCTGGATGAACTGTCTATATACATAATGAAGTTTCTACTAAGCCCTCACCGTGCGAATCCTACTAGTACCGGCCCAATTTTTATGTATGCTAAAAAAAATACCACTAGCATCACAGTGATACAATAGCCGTGTAATTACAGCTACGTTCAACGTAAGCAACTAGAGTGATCAGGTCTTTCATATATTTTTTATTTTAATGTGCGTACTAGACATATTATTTCACGTATCTCTTCCTTCGGCATTCGTACTGTGGCCTCTTGAATCTCAGAATCACTTACGATATTTATATTCTTCTACCAGCAACATTACTTTCTCTTCGCAGCACAACATCGCTAGCGCAACTCATGTCGACAACAGAAGTAGATAAGATATCAGGCGAAAGCTGTCTCACTGTTACTGCGCGACTATCGCTGGCAAAAAAGCGAACACTGACCAGAAAGCCAGCAGTGCTGACAGCTGGTCAGAGGGCAAAGTGGGCGTTGCCAACAGCGAATAGCATGAGCGATTGGAAGTAGTTCGTTTCCAAACCGAAACACACAGCGCACATTGTTGACATTCGCAATCCCGTGCAGATATTTTCAGTTGAGTACAGGAGGCCAAGACAAAGGCGTATAAGAAAGCTGGTTTGCAGATGTTGCCGTCGGCTAGTAAAGTCATCAGGAGATCAAAACATATTGCAATGCGATGTAGAAAAGATATCTGTAACGTGCGAAAATTGGCAATTGACCCTAAATAACGAAAAGTGTAAAGACATCCACATGAGTGCTAACAGGAATCCGTTGAACTTGGGTTACACGATAAATCAGTCAAATCCAAAGGCCGTAATTCAACTAAATTCCTAGGAGTTACAATTACGAACAACTTAAATTGGAAAGAACACACACAAAATGTTGTGGGGTAGGCAAACAAAAGACTGCGTTTTATTGGCAGAATTAGAAAATGCAACAGATTTGCTAAAGAGACTGCCTACACTACGCTTTTCCGTACCCTTTAGGAGTACTCCTGTGCTGTCTGGGATCATCAATAGAGAGGATTAACGGAGTAAATCCAGAAAATTCAGAGAAGAGCAGTACATTTTGTATTTTCGCAAAATAGGGGAGAGAGTGTTACGGACATTATACAGGATATGGGGTGAACATCATTAAAACAAAGGCGTTTTTCGTTGGGCAGAACCTTCTCACGAAATTTCGATCACCAACTTTCTCCTCCTAATGCGAAAATATTTTGTTGATGCTGACCCACTTAGAGAGAAACGATATCATTATAAAACAATGGAATTATGAGCTCGCACGGAAAGATAGAGGTGTTCGTTTCTTCCACGCGTTATTAGAGATTGCAATAGCAGAGAATTCTTGTGATGGTGGTTTAATGAACCCTCTGCCAGGCACTTAAGTGTGATTTGCGGAGTATCCATGTAGGTGTAGATGTAGATATAGATGTTGAAAGCAAACGAGCTGCACATACTCTGCAATGAACCACAGAAGACACCGCGTCGCTTATGCCAGAAAAACTGCGAAATTAATAATTGGACTTCGGGCTCATACTGTATATAAAACAGTAAACATAAACCGTGTAACTATTCCCTATGAAGGTACTGCACAAAACAGTTGATGATGTTACCCAGACAAGTAACTAAGTACGTTTTAATATTTCGGTTTGTCTTACGTAGAGTGCCGACAAGAATGGAGTGTATAGCTTGATACTTGCCGCATAGTAAAATTTAAAATAAATAAAAACAAATCCTATTCAGCCTACGTCAACTTTCTGTGATCATGAAATTCATAATCATGAGAAAAGTACATTGAGTCCGCTGAATATATATATATATATATATATATATATATATATGTGTGTGTGTGTGTGTGTGTGTGTGTGTTTTTCTGTGTGTGGTTTCCACTTCTCCAACACCACTGGACGGATTTCGAATTAACTTGATACACATATGCTTTACTGTCAGGCGACAATTTTTATGGGGGCTAGGACCACCTACCTATAAAAAGGAGTGGGAGTGAAAAGAAAGCATAGCCCACGACGCGTGAATTAGCACATTTTATTCATCCGGCATTCGACAGTAGGAGCACTTAGAGACTTTCGGCATACTTTACACATGATTTCAATACTTCAATATGTCATGAAAATTCTCTCGATGGCAATCCCTGCAAAATGATGAAAAGTTTTTATAACGTACTATTTTTCCGCTGTTCATGCAGTAAAAGTACTGCATTAAGTATGACGTTATAGTCAATAAAATACTTCAGGATTTGAGGCCGCACTGTCATCTGTGAAATTCCGACCATTTCGGCGACTGTTGCAAAGCACCTTCCTCAGGGTGTATTGCTAACTAATGTAGTTAGCTAACTAGTGTAGTTAGCAATGCACCCTGAGGAAGGCGCCTTGCAACAGTCGCCGAAACGTCGGAATTTTACAGATGACAGTGCGGCCTCAAATCCAGACTGTGACAACGGCAGCAGAAGCCTACGTTTACATGACGTTATAATTTATTAATTCTTTACTACAAACTGTACTAGCGACACATTTTATAGACAGTATCCACATATACCACAGAATATAAGCCCAAAATAACATCATTGCACGACACACAGTTCAGGACATATGACGTCATAAAAAAAGATGTGCAAAAATGTGCCGCATCACGCCTGACGATTAAATTCATTAACTCTTTGCTACTGACGACATTCGCAACTCTTTCGGAGACAGCGTCCACATACACCGCAGAATGTACACACATCAAAAAAAGTTTTGTATCATCTCGGTTCCGATACAGAAAACTGAAATAGAGATCAATATAAACATCATTTCCGCCATTTTTATTGCTTATGAACATTGCATGTTGTACCAACATACAGGGAGACCTTCAGAGGTGATAGTCCAGATTTTTGTACACACCGGTACCTCTACTACCCAGTAGCACGTCATCTTGCATTGATACGTGCCTGTATCCGTCATGGCATACTATCCACAAGTTCATCAAGGCGCTATTGGTCCAGATTGTCCCACTCCTCAACGACGATTCTGCGTAGATCCCTCAGAGCGGTTGGTGGGTCACGTCGTCCATAAATAGCACTTTTCAATCTATCCCAGGCATGTTCGATAGGGTTCATATCTCGAGAATATGCTGGCCGCTGTAGTCGTGAGATGTCGTTATCCTGAAGGAAGTCATTCACAAAATGTGCAAGATGGGGGCGCGAACTGGCTTCCATGAAAACGAATTGCTCGCCAATAAGCTGTCGATATGGTTGCACTATCGGTCGGAGGATGGCATTCACGTATCGTACAGCCGTTACGGCGCCCTACATGACCACCAGCGGCGTACGTCGGTCCGACATAATGCCACCCCAAAAGAGCAGGGAACCTCCACCTTGCTGCACCCGCTGGACAGTGTGTCTAAGGCGCTCAGCCTGACCGTGTGGCCTCCAAACACGGCTCTGACGGTTGTCTGGTTGAAGGCATATGCGGCACTCAGGCCAATCCTGAACTGTCCATCCGGCATGTTGTTGGGCCCATCTGAACCGCGCTGCATGGTGTCGTGGTTGCAAATACGGACCTCGCCATGGACGTCGGGAGTGAAGTTGCGCATCATGCAACCGACTGCGCACAGTTTGAGTCGTAACACGACATCCTGTGGCTGCACGAAAAGCATTATTCAACATGGTGGTGTTGCTGTCAGGGTTCCTCCGAGTCATAATCCATAGGTAGCGGTCATCCACTGCAGTAGTAGCCCTTGGCCGGCCTGAGCGAGGCATGTCATCGACAGTTCATGTCTCTCTCTGTCTCTCCTCCATGTCCGAACAACATCGCTTGGGTTCACTCCGAGACGTCTGGTCACTTCTTTTGTTGAGAGCCCTTCCTGGCACAAAGTAATAATGCAGACACGATTGAATCGCCTAGGCACGGTTGAACTAGAGACAACACGAGCCGTGTACCTCCTTTCTGGTGGAATGACTGGAACTGACCGACTGTCGGACCCCCTCCGTCTAATAGGCGCTGCTCATGCACGGTTGTCTACATCTTTTGGTGGGTTTAGTGACATCTCTGAACAGTCAGAGGGACTGTGTCTGTGATACAGTATCCACAGTCAACGTCTGTCTTCTGGATTTCTGGGAGCTGGGATGATGCAAAACCTTTTTTGATGTGTGTACCTACAATATTGTATCACCGTACGGCACATCAAAACATAATTAAAGAGAGATCACGTCATAAATATTATGTTCGAAGTCTTGTTAAACAATAAAACCCAATAAGTTGTTCTCAACGGCGAGTGTTCATCAGAGACAAGGGTATCAGCAGGGGTGCAATGCGATAGGAACGCCAGCCGAAAATGGGGGAAAAATGTAAGTCAATGCGGATGAGTAGGAAGAACAAACTTGAAATGTTCAGATAAAATATAATTAGTGCGCTGCTTGACAAAGTCAAGTCGTTTAAATATCTGGGCGTAACGTTGCAAAGCGATGTGAGGTGGTGCGAACATGTGAGAACCGCGGTAGTGAAGGCAAATGGTCGACTTCGGTTTATTGGGGGAATTTCAGGAAAGGAGACCGCATATAGGACGCTGGTGCGACCTGTTCTTGAGTACTGCTCGAGTGTTTGGGATCCGTACCAGGTTGGACTGAAGGAAGACATCTAAGCAATTCAGAGACGGGATGCTAGATTTGTTACCGGTCGGTTTGAAAATCACACAAGTGTTACCGACATGCTTTGGACACTCAAATGGGTATCCCTAGAGGGAAGGCGACGTTCTTTCCGAGAAACACTGCTGATAAAATTTGGAGAACCAGCATTTCAAGCTGACTGCCGAACGATTCCTTTGTCGCCAACATACGTGGCGCGTAAGGACCACGAAGATGAGATACGAGAAATTAGGGTTCATACGGAGGCCTACAGACAGTCGTTTTTCCCTCGCTCTATTTGCCAGTGGAACACGAAAGGAAATGTCTAGTAGTGGTACGAGGTACCCTCTGCTGCGAATTATCAGTATAGGTGTAGATGTAGTACGAGACCAGAGACTGCGTGCTGCGGACTTAGACTCTTATCTGTAAATAAACACCTGGCCAACGACGGGTTTGTCTGCCAGTTCATCAATGAAGCGAAAGCTGACCACCAACAAGACGTTCCGGCTTCTCTCAAACTGTACTTTATGTGCAGATAAACTTTTAACGGATGGAGGCAAGCTTTTGAACGTGTGTTGCAGAATAGACGCGCTTCTGGAGCAAAGTAAGTGCGAGACGCGTCAGCAACAAAGTGCCGATTGGTCCTATAACTTGGTACATGTTCAACACAATACACGCTAAATGGCGAATGAGATGAGTATGCAGGGCGTCCCAATACGACCTTTACTATTTGGCAGCATGTTGAATTCGATCCATTAATTCCTCTTGTTTCTAGTTGGTTCGGGTCCTGGTGGGTGAACTAGAAACTTGAAGAATCCCGAAAGGAAAAAGTCCGGAAGTGTGAGGTCTGGTGATCGCGCGGACCATGTCTTACGAGCACCTCTGCCAATTACCCGGCGTCGAAGAGTTCATTCTAATATACGCACACAATACGACTGTTATGTGCGGGCGCCCCATGATGCTGCGCAGCCGTATGTCCAGGGGAACATCTTCCAGCAGGCCAGGTAGAGATTCTTGCAACAAGTGAAGGTAATTTGCACCCGCAAGTCGACGTAGACGGACCGGCCCAATCAGATGGTCACTCACAATGCCTGCCCAAACGTTGAGCGAAAATAGTTCGTGATGTTCGTGGAACGACGTGACGTGAGGCTTTCCCCTCGCCCGGTAATGAACGTTTCGAGTGTTATAAAGACCACCCCGACGGTAGGTGCACTCTTCGGAAAACAACACAATCGCGGGGAAGACGGGATCTCATGGGACACGTCGTTGAAACCACCGGCAATACCGTATCCTGTGTTCGTAGCCCGCCACAGCATTTAGGTCTTGGACAGGGTGGAAAACAAATGGATGCTGGGCGTCATCCGTCAAAACCTCCCAGACTAAGCGATGAGTGAGTATCATGTCGTCTCCAACTGCTCGAATACTTGTCGTAGCTGCTTCCTCGAAGCGCTCGAGAACAGTGTCTTCAAATTCAGCATGCCGTCGTGTTCGAGGTATTCCAGCATCACCATGATATCCAACTAACGAGGCTGTTTCGCCAAGTCCCCGGTAAACGTTTGCAGTTGTGGATGGCGTCTTGCTGGGCACCGTTCGTCATTCAATCGTCGAGCTTCGTGCGCTTTACCGTCGGCTAGTCCAGAAACAAAAACCATATCCCGTTGTTCTTCAAACGAGTACCGTGCCGTCACACTGCATGACTAAATCGCAGGTGTTGTATGTGTGCTCCGAAGGAAAGCTTAAGTGTGAATGCCTGTGATGTGAGGCGGAGACAAACAGTAAGACCTATTTGACACGTGTGCGTATCAAGTTTGGGCAGTAGCGAGGCGAGGGACGTTTGCATGTGTGAACCGGCAACCATAGCGCTGCCCATCAACCGACGAACGCCAACACGGCAGTCCCACGGCCATTCGGAGCGCGTGGCGCCAAGTTTTCGCTGTTTAAAAAAAAATTGTATGTTGCCGACCTACACAACATTGGTAATTTTGGTTCCTACTGGCATGAGCTATCCAGGGTTTTATATATATATATATATATATATATATATATATTGATAAGAGCACAAGGGGGAGGGGGGGGGGGATGGAGATCTCTTCTGAGCAGCATGTTGCAAGGCATCCCAGATATGCTCAATAATGTTCATGTCTGGAGAGTTTGGTGACCAGCGGAAGTGTTTAAACTCGGAACAGTGTTCCTGGAGGCACTCTGAAGCAATTCTGCAATTCTGGAGATTTGGGTGTCGTATTGTCCTGCTGGAATTTCCCAAGTCAGCCGGTATGCTCAATGGACATGAATGGTTGCAGGTGATCAGACAGGATGCTTACGTACGTGTCACGTGTCAGAATCGTATCTAAACGTATCATGGGTCCCATACCACTCCAACTGCACACGCACCACACCATTACAGAGCCTTCAGCAGCTTGAACACTCCCCTGCTGGCATGCGCGTCCATGGACTCATGAGGTTGCCTCCATACCATTAAACGTCCATCCGCTCGATATACTTTGAAACGAGACTCGTCTGACGAGGCAACATGTTTCCAGCCAACAACAGTCCAATGTCGGAGTTCACGGGCCCACGTAAGGCGTAAGTCTTCGTATCGTGCAGTCATCAAAGGTACACGGATGGACCTTCGTTTCCGGAAGCCCATATCGATGATGTTTAGTTGAATAGTTCGCACGCTGACACTTGTTGATGACCCAGCATTGAAATCTGCAGCAATTTGCGGAAGAGTTGCACTTCTGTCAAACTGAACGATTCTCTTCAGTCGTCGTTGGTCCCGTTCTTGCAGTATCTTTTTCCGGCCGCAGTCATGTCGAAGATTTGATATTTACCGGATTGCTGATATTCACGCTACACTCGTGAAATGGTCTTAAGGGAAAATTTTCATTTTTTCGCTACCTCGGAGATGCTGTGTCGCACCGTTCGTGCGCCGACTATAACACCACGTTCAGACTCACTTAAATCTTGATAACGTTCCATTGCAGCAGTAACCGATCTAATAACTGTGCCAGACACTTGTCTTATACAGACGCTGCTGACCGCAGCGCCGTATTCTGGCTGTTTACATATCTCTGTATCTGAATACGCGTGCCTAGACGAGTTCCTTTGGCGCTAAAACAAAACTGACACGTGTTCAATAATGTCAAGGAATATGAAGCTAATTTCTAATATGATACCTGTAGTTCGTCTATTTAACCTTGCAATTCTATGTAATATTTTTACGAATATTATGTAAAGACAATTAGACGATAGTGATGCATGACGTACCTGAACCGTGTGAAGTGCGTAAAGTGATTAGGGTGGCTTACTACCACGAATACAGCGTGTGCCTACGGCAAGGAGAAAACAAGGATAAACTTCCTGCAGCAGAGCAACAGTGCAGGATATGGCTACAGGAAGAAAGTGAGGAAAGGAAAAAAGTATGACATTCGTCATGGTGTCGATTGTACGAAGTGGCTTCTTCGCACTCTGCGGCGATGTAGGGTTCGTTGCAGTCTATGATTTAGTAGACAGGAACTTATATGGCTCCTTCGTTACGGCTCCGGCAGAAATAAGAGACACACGATGCAGTGACCGTGCGCCGGCTGGCTCCAATATTGCGCGAAGTTTACGCGCTAACAGTGCAGAGTGGAGATTGAAATGGTTCAAATGGCTCTGAGCACTATGGGACTTAACATGTGAGGTCATCAGTTTCCTAGACTTAGAACTACTTAAATCTAACTAACCTAAGGACATCACACATATCCACGCCCGAGGCAGGATTCGAACCTGCAACCGTAGCAGCAGCGCGGTTCCAGACTGAGGCGCCTAGAACCGCTCGGCCACAGCGGCCGGCCGGAATGGAGACTGGACTTAAATAATCAGTACGTCCACCTATTGGGGCATACGTAAGAAAATATCAGATGAGCTAAGGAGGGTGCAGGGTAGAGGAAAAAGATGTATGTTAAATATTGTCAATAATGTTATTGCATAAAAGAATTTTGTAAAATGAATTTTAAATCACGGGCAAAAAACTAAAAAAAGCGGAGAAGAGTACTAATACACTCCTGGAAATTGAAATAAGAACACCGTGAATACATTGTCCCAGGAAGGGGAAACTTTATTGACACATTCCTGGGGTCAGATACATCACATGATCACACTGACAGAACCACAGGCACATAGACACAGGCAACAGAGCATGCACAATTTCGGCACTAGTACAGTGTATATCCACCTTTCGCAGCAATGCAGGCTGCTATTCTCCCATGGAGACGATCGTAGAGATGCTGGATGTAGTCCTGTGGAACGGCTTGCCATGCCATTTCCACCTGGCGCCTCAGTTGGACCAGCGTTCGTGCTGGACGTGCAGACCGCGTGAGACGACGCTTCATCCAGTCCCAAACATGCTCAATGGGGGACAGATCCGGAGATCTTGCTGGCCAGGGTAGTTGACTTACACCTTCTAGAGCACGTTGGGTGGCACGGGATACATGCGGACGTGCATTGTCCTGTTGGAACAGCAAGTTCCCTTGCCGGTCTAGGAATGGTAGAACGATGGGTTCGATGATGGTTTGGATGTACCGCACACTATTCAGTGTCCCCTCGACGATCGCCAGTGGTGTACGGCCAGTGTAGGAGATCGCTCCCCACACCATGATGCCGGGTGTTGGCCCTGTGTGCCTCGGTCGTATGCAGTCCTCAATGTGGCGCTCACCTGCACGGCGCCAAACACGCATACGACCATCATTGGCACCAAGGCAGAAGCACTCTCATCGCTGAAGACGACACGTCTCCATTCGTCCCTCCATTCACGCCTGTCGCGACACCACTGGAGGCGGGCTGCACGATGTTGGGGCGTGAGCGGAAGACCGCCTAACGGTGTGCGGGACCGTAGCCCAGCTTCATGGAGACGGTTGCGAATGGTCCTCGCCGATACCCCAGGAGCAACAGTGTCCCTAATTTGCTGGGAAGTGGTGGTGCGGTCCCCTACGGCACTGCGTAGGATCCTACGGTCTTGGCGTGCATCCGTGCGTCGCTGCGGTCCGGCCCCAGGTCGACGGGCACGTGCACCTTCCGCCGACCACTGGCGACAACATCGATGTACTGTGGAGACCTCACGCCCCACGTGTTGAGCAATTCGGCGGTACGTCCACCCGGCCTCCCGCATGCCCACTATACGCCCTCGCTCAAAGTCCGTCAACTGCACATACGGTTCACGTCCACGCTGTCGCGGCATGCTACCAGTGTTAAAGACTGCGATGGAGCTCCGTATGCCACGGCAAACTGGCTGACACTGACGGCGGCGGTGCACAAATGCTGCGCAGCTAGCGCCATTCGACGGCCAACACCGCGGTTCCTGGTGTGTCCGCTGTGCCGTGCGTGTGATCATTGCTTGTACAGCCCTCTCGCAGTGTCCGGAGCAAGTATGGTGGGTCTGACACACCGGTGTCAATGTGTTCTTTTTTCCATTTCCAGGAGTGTATATAAGTAAAAACGTATTAAGCCTAGTCAAACAATAAAGCGTATTGACCCCTCCAGGCCAAGGACCTAATACAGAAATTGTAACTTAACGTCTCCTCTGAACAGCGAATAAAGGAATCTTAAACAGCCAGAAAAGTGCACCACTACTGTATTCTGTCGTCCAGTTAAGTCTGGACAAGCCAGTCTACAGTAGGGGGGAGGGGGTGGGGGTGGCACCTGTAGTGTACCTAAACTGGGATACCTGAAAGACCGTAATTTTTTAATTGCTTGCCTCTCTCTTTCTCGTGGATTATAGGAAGGTAAACCTAACAAGATTATACCACAAATGGCATAGAATCAATGGCACGTTGTAATTTCAATATTTTTAAATGTTTATTTGTTAACAGCTTTATTTTACTAATCACCTGTCTTGTTTCGGACACCTCCATGGTAGGATGTTTTATGGGGACGCTCCATCTTTTGTGTGAAGGAGAAAAGTGTAAAACTGTCTAGAAAAGTATTCATTACAGTGGGGTTTTATTTAGTAGGAGGGAAAATCCTATGTCCATTAAGATTCCTTCTACAAACGTTTTCAGTTACGAAGACGATGACTTATCGAAGCAACACGGTCACAAGAAATTTGTTTATCTAGTAAGAGGAAGGCTACAGAAGAAGATTCCGGAGCTGCTGGTATAAAGAAGAAATGAGGTAAAGCGATAACTTCCGCGGACATTACTTTACAAGACATTAATGAGAAATGATAGTATTATAGGTGAACGTTGCAATAGCAGCTGTTCGGTCTGGTGTCCTCTACATATACCTTCAAACACATTATATATACAAATTGTAAAAACAAATAATAACTAAATAAAGTCGCAGTCCATTTCATTTGTCATGCACACCCTCTTCGCCACCTTGAAAATGTCGTACCCATCGCCTCACGTTGCTTACGTCTTTTGTATCGTAACCGTACGCTTTTAGCAAGCATCGATGGATTTCAATCGGCGCAATTTCTTCAGAAGTGAGGAATGAAATCACACATCGCTATTTTACACGGGCGTCCATATCAGACTCCATTTTCGAACACTTCACTGCAAGCGCCAACTACCGCAAAACAACGGAACCAGCTGCAAATAAAAGATAAAAGTTCAAGCATTAGCACTACACCAACGGCATCTAGTGCGGACATCCAGAGTCACCACCAAAAAAATGGAGGCATTACTTTCAGAACTACCTTCGTGTTTGGTATCGTTTATTTCTTTGCACACTGTACTCCACAGTTCCAGTGTCGTAATGAAATTCTGATGCGCGTAATGTTTAGTAAAGAACTTTGCGATCAAGAGCTTCCCATGTTTCAAAATTGCACCAAATCCTTTGAAGTAGTTACAGTAGTAAATTATGCAGCTAGTAGCTCTGATCTCGGAAGCGATTATGTGCAATCAGTAGCTTAGTTTCGCTAAGGACTAATATAGAAAAATAATATCGTACCAAAAAATTAAAAGGAATGAATTTTTGTCCCTAAAAGTATTTCAAATTATGCTCAGAACTTTTAATTCATAGGCTTTTCCGGTCTGGTTTGTTAATATCAGCCAACAGACAAATAATAACAGACAATGATAACAGTATGTGATAAAGAGTATAAATTCCTAATGGTGCTTAATACAAATGTTGAGCGCTTCACAATGGCTTTTTGCATGAGGTCCGTTCATTGTAAGTTTTACCCTGAGTGACTATTCTAAAAATATTGCTTTATCGGACTTCGTAGATTGAATGACTCCAAAGCATTGGCTCATGCTGGACCATTCATAAGATTTGTAGCACGGAAGACGCCGTTTAATTGCAACAATAGCTTGCAACATAAATGAAACACAAGATTAAAGAATATCACTGTATTCACAAAATATTACACTAAATCAAATTACATAGACACTTACATGAATCCTGTTGCTGTGTGTAACTATGCGTGCATCTAATGAGATTCCGTCTCAATAAAATAGTAATAATGGCGGTGTGCCAAATAGTTATCTACAGCGATGGCTGATTTGCATCCGATCTGGACCGCTACAAGAACAAAATAGGTGCCGTGTTCTCGGCAAAACAACTGAACTGCATAATTATTCTAATGTTTCAGGTGTTCACGCCACAGTCGGTACAACCGCTTTTACTAAATAATTCTTTATTTATTTTCTCAACTTATGTCTACGTTTTTGCAATATATCAGTGCCAATCCTGCAAATGCGCTTTTAAAAACTCTTCACAGAAGAATGTTTTGCTATGGAGAAAATTGCAGATGTGTGTGTGTGTGTGTGTGTGTGTGTGTGTGTGTGTGTGTGTGTATGTGTGTACAGGAGTTATTCTTCTTGTACATTATTAAACTCTCTAAACTTCTTGATATATTGTTTATTAAGTAATGTAGTGTACGCGTGTGCATAATATGCGGCACTTAAAGATCATAAATTACGCTCATTGGCTTACCAGTTACAAAGAGAAAAATTAATAAAGAAAACTCGGCAAAAATAATGGACAAGCATTAATCGTTAAATTGGTTGACAGCTGAAAATTTGCATCTGCGTGCTTATTTCATGTATATTCCTGCTCCTCACTTATAACTTCTGATCTAGTGGTTAGAACAAGCGTTTATTCACATTCTCCATACGTTAGTAACAATTAAAACTTGTGGCCTTTAGATTTGCTTATTGACGCTACTGCACCTCGCAGCAAAATAAGCCGACTAAATGCAAATTCTCTGATCCTTTCTGACAGGAAACTAGCTGACAATCCCGGCATAGTGCAGATATTCACTTTGACAATTTTCTATTCGAAATGGAACAAAAATACTGTGTTTCTAGTGCCATCGAAAACGTTTTATATTCATGTATTCGTAAGAACACCTCTGAAATTATGTAACATTCGTACAAAGAAATAAGCGTTCTGTACAAATGTGCTACTTCGAGTGTCTACAGTGTCTTAGCAGTAAAGAATAAATGTATTAAAATTTCATGCACCATCCGGTAGTTTTTCCCCGATCTCAGTGTTTATGGCGTCATCTCTCTTTATCTACGTGTTACACAGTGATACAGTTTTGTATAGGTACATTTAGCGGCATTTATGGATAGTGTCTGCAGAATGTGTTGGGAATAGAGTTACTAACAAAGAAGTAATAAATCTAAACGTGAAACACAATACAGCAATTTTTCACGTGTCTGAGTGTTTGTGACATACCTCCTGAACCATGAATGGTTCCATGACAATTTTGTAGACGCATTTAGCGGCACATGTGAATAAGAGCACTCCGTCTTCAGGCCACAAGTGGCCCATCGGAACCATCCGACCGCCATGTCATCCTCAGCTGAGGATGTGGATAGGAGGGGCGTGTGGTCAGCACACCGCTCTCCCAGTCGTTATGATGGTTTTCTGTGACCGGAGCCGCTACTATTCGGTCGAGTAGCTCCTCAATTGGCATCACGGGGATGAGTGCACCCCGAAAAATGGCAACAGCGCATGGCGGCTGGATGGTCACCCATCCAAGTGCCAGCCACGCCCGACAGCGCTTAACGTCGGTGACCTGACGGGAACCGGCGTATCTACTGTGGCAAGGAAGTTGCCTATATGTGAATACCGTCTGCTAAATTTATTGCGAATAGAGTTAGTAGCACAGAAGTAATAGATTTCAATGTCATGTATGAAACAGCAGTTTTCAGGTGTCTCATAGTTCATGAAGTCATATCTCTTGTCTTGTGTTAAGTAGGTGGTTGGTACCCCGACAGCGATTGCTGGCTGACAGTAAAGGATGTGTGTACCAAGAAGTTTGGTTGAAATCAGTTCAGCTGTTTAGAAGATGTGGAAAACACACACACTCACACGCACACACACACATTCTTATATCATTAATACCTTTCCTTTCATTTCCCCCTTCCCTTCCCTCCCCCCCACCCCCACCCCGGGAAATTACATAATAAGTTCTCAGTACCTTACCCGATTGCAGGTATAAGGGATTTCGAAAATCATGACAGGCATACGTTTTCAGAAGAATCTCGTGTGTGTAGTTGTTTACTTGTCGTTAGTTATAAATATGATATTTGTCGTGATAGTAAAAATTAACAAACAACCAAATAACATTGGAAATTCAATAAAATTTCGGGCAAATACACGTGTCTTTTCATCATATTACCTTTATACGTAATATGTATGAAATAATATGACCAGTGTTGGAAAAAAAATTAAAGAGAAGCCTGAGCGGGAGTCCATCAGCGGTCCGCCGATCACGGAGCTTGAAGACTGACCACATGACCGCCAGCAGCTACCATCTCGTGCTCAGGTATGCAACGTACCGGAACTTCACTCACTCGTAAAATTTATCTTGCGAGTTTCTCGAAATCGCGTAAGTAGTACCCCTCACTACTTGCGTATTATGTTATCGTACTGGACTATTAAAAGTATCCAGAGCGTGAAGTAAATTAGTGATTCGGACGTCGTGGTTTTCCCTTGTACCAGGGCTACTCGAAAAGTAACGTACGATAGGTCGTGAAATAGAAACCACAGTGAAAAAAAAATGGTTCAAATGGCTCTGAGCACTATGGGACTTAACTTCTGAGACCATGAGTCCCCTAGAACTTAGAACTACTTAAACCTAACTAACCTAAGGACATCACACACATCCATGCCCGAGGCAGGATTCGAACCTGCGACCGTAGCGGTCGCTCGGTTCCAGACTGTAGCTTCTAGAACCGCTCGGACATCCCGGCCGGCCACAGTGAAAATCAAAACTGTTTCATTTGCAACAGTAAGCTACAGCTTCCAGCTATTATATCCATAGTCTCCGATCCGACTTACATGTTTGCCATAACGTTGTACCAACTTTCCAATACCCTCGTAATAGAAGGCAGCCGCCAGTGCTCTCCGCCAATTCTCTACACTGGCCTACAGCTCGCTGTCTGTGCCAAAATGTTGTCTTCATAGCCAGCGGTTCATGTGAGCAGAGATGAATCTCAGAAGGACACGAAACTTCCTGACAGATTAAAACTGTGTGCCGGACCGAGACTCGAACTCGGGACCTTTGCCTTTCGCGGGCAAGTGCTCTACCGACTGAGCTACCCAAGCACGACTCACGCCCCGTCCTCACAGCTTTACTTCTGCCAGTACCTCGTCTCCTACCTCTCTTCATGGAGACAATTACGGACTGTATTGTGAGTAATCAAACTTTTCCGATTGAAAGCGATGCAGAATGCGGCTGAGAATTGTCTTGAAGAAGAAAACGCTGCATAGCCTCAGGCGAAATTTCTCACCAGGCCCTCGTACTTGGCGGGAGACGCTATTGTTCTACGTATCTGTATGTGCCCCCTGTGTGCTCAGAACTAAAAAGAGCGACGTAACGCGATCGACGGCAGTACTAGAGACACTTCCCAACACACCAGTACAAAATTTCGTCGGATTTTCACTGTGGTTTCCATTTCGCGACCAATCGTTCCTTACTTTCCGCATAACCCTCGTATATTAGTTAGAGAGTTCTTTCACGTTAACTGATTCTCCTGCCACTTCTTGGTAGATCAGCTTCGGAATTACAAATGAAAAGCACAAAGCTGTGGATGGTCTACAGAGGGGTATGAAAGTCTCCACATTTTTCTCTGGGTATCCCTAATAACTGTTCGTTGGAGCCGGCCGAAGTAGCCGCGCGGTTCTGGCGCTGCAGTCTGGAACCGCGAGACCGCTACGGTCGCAGGTCCGAATCCTGCCTCGGGCATGGATGTGTGTGATGGCCTTAGGTTAGTTAGGTTTAACTAGTTCTAAGTTCTAGGGGACTAATGACCTCAGCAGTTGAGTCCCATAGTGCTCAGAGCCATTTGAACCATTTGTTCGTTGGAAGGAAGCAATACGGTGGAATGTGCCAACAGACAGGGGACTGCAACTTGCATCAAATGATATCCGCCCGCCTTACTCGTAACGCCGCGCCTTCTGAACATGTTTACTCAATTGGTAGCATTGGCAGATTACGTAAAGCCCATATCAGCGTCGAGATAGGAATTGGCGGGAAATATCACTCTGCCGACCAGCAGTTGCCAAGTGCTGCGGCCAAACTGTGTGCCTCTGCGGGTCGTGCTGTTAATTCAGTCGGAAGGAAGGTAGGTTTCACGTTTTATGTTTGCGAGCATAAACTGGCTGCTGCTTTTTTCGAGAAAAGCCGAGAAAAAGCGGGGTGCTGTGGTTACATTTGTACCTCAGGCGCGGTACTTTTAACATGATGTGCTCGATTCTAATTCTCTCTCTACGATACTAAGGTAGCTTTGCTGTGGATTTCCTTAGTCACTTAAGAGGTGTAGGACGTCAAACGGGCCGACTTGGAGAGGGAGGGGCGCGTCAGGACATTTTAATTTGTATTCTCTATATTTTTACAAATAAATTCATAGAGCTTTGTCAGGATGACCAGGAAGGATTCACGATTCACACTCATAGGAACGGAAGTCCAAAAACATAGCAAAATATTTTTTTTTTTACATGTGAAATTTCATCATGTTTTCACTTATTATTGGCTGCATTTGTTGCTGTAGGTACACTTTTCTTCATAAATAAGAGAGATTCTTCGATGTATTTTGCACAGCATACAAACCATACTTACAGATGTATGCAACTCAAGAATTTATTTAATTTACGAAAAAATGAAAGAACTGTTACATTTTAAACTTCATGTTAAGGAAAAACTCAATTTTTACCACAGTCTTTAATAGATTTGGAAAATTCTAGATTTCCATACGCCTCTAAGTATGGTTTGTATTCTGTGCAAAATTCATCGAAGAATCTCTCTTACTTATGAAGAAAAACCTATAGCAACAAATGCAGCCAATAGTAAGTGAAAAAATGACAAAATTTCACACGTAAAATAAATTTTTTGTTATATTTTTGAACTTCCACTGCTATGAGTGTGAATCCTGAATCCTTCCTGGTCATACTGACAAAGTTCTATGAATTTATTTGTTAAAATATAGACAGTGCAAATTAAAATGTTCTATGGTCCCTCTCCTGCTCCAAGTCGGCCTGTTTGACGTCCTACCCTTCCTTAAGAAGAATGCTGGGATGTTACCTTCAAAGAGGTGTTAGCCTATTTCGTGCCTCACACACGCCCAATCAGAGCTCATGTTTCGTCTGTACAGTGAGTCCCAAACCTTTTGGGTCAAAATTGAAACAGGTGATAGTTGGTCCACAACCAGATACAATGGTTAGAAATGCATATTTACTGTATCATGGACATACATAGTTTACACCGCATAACAACAGCGTAGCTCATAGTAACTGTTCGAAGCGTTGACCGCCAGTCACACAAGCGAAGTTGCAAGTACAATCTGTAGTAAGGCTCATGTGAAACTGTTGTGTTAGCAGCTACGGCCAGAAAAAATATTAGCTACTAATGATTCACCACGTGCATCAGGAGGGCAACAGAAAATGAGTGACTGGGAAGTGCAGAGACCAACCTTCTACGGGACGTATGTATTACACTTGACAAAATGGACATCATTGACATCCAAGAAATGTTGAAAACAAGCCATTAACTTACACCGTGAATTCCGAACGAAAAACGGTGCGTCACACTGGTCACAAAGGTTCGCAAAGTCAAGACCGGAGGCGAAATCCTTGACAGTTACAAACAATGCAGTACATTGAGCTAGGTATTCACTCTTAAAAGAATACGTACAGAATCATACTGGTGCGATGGGATGGTGTGAGCTGATGGAATATGATGGCATGCAACCCAATGCGTGGAGCTTAACGTGAAACTGGTATCTTTTAAAAGGCAGCTGCAGATAGTGCACTAATATGTTTTGTATGTACGGGAAAAACAAACATCCAGAGGCTCAATTTGTCCAGTGGTTCCGGGTATGGACTGTAACGTGATACACTTTTCAGAACAGATACTTTGCTATAAAGGTCAGCCGGCCGGTGTGGCCGAGCGGTTCTAGGCGCTACAGTCTGGAACCGCGCGCCCGTTACGGTCGCAGGCTCGAACCCTGCCTCGGGCGTGGATGTGTGTGATGTCCTTAGGTTTCCCATAGTGCTCAGAGCCATTTGAATCATTTATAAAGGTCTATGATTTTTTATATGCAGACCAGAAATCAGGCAGAAGCAAGTTATTTTGCCCAGCTATTGGCCAAAACCATTGCTCATACCATAGTTGAAGCTCTTCTTTGCCGCTCTTGATTGCTGTCAGCGAATATTCCCTACTGTCCTTGCAATATCACGCACAAGAGAAGGAATCGAAGGGACAGAGCATTTCCAAATCCACAATAAATAACTTTAAAGCCAATTTACCATCTAAATTAACAGTCGGCGTAACTGTATACGAATGCGTTAAGGCTTTGGTGTTCGTCGACATTGATACGGCTCACTCGTTATCTCTGATCTTCAGAATTCCTTTCATATGCATTTCGTCTTCAGATCCAGATAAGCTTGTTAATCTCCTCTACAAATTATCGGGCAGATTCCGCAGTTGGCTGTGCATCGTCAAGATGATGCTTTGTTTGAAATTCCGTAGCACTGTTTGAAGTTATGCAACCATACTCTGCTTTCCTTGAAATCACTAATCTACGCTGCGCGCAATTTGATGTGCATAATGTAGCATGTCACAGTAATGCACATTCTGTAAACTGTACCCAGCATCCCTGAAACGCACAAACACCATTTTTGTAACAAGTGCGCCTTGTCGTTCCATGAATACCCGTAGTTTTTATTATGTACTACACGGTTGTATTGTTGCGGACTCATCCGAAATATGAAACTTCCTGCCAGATTAAAACTGTGTGCCGGACCGAGACTCAAACTCGGGACCTTTTCCTTTCGCGGGCAAGTGCTCTACCAGCTGAGCTACCCAAGCACGACTCACGCCCCCGAGTTCGAGTCTCGGTCCGGCACACAGTTTTAATCTGCCAGGAAGTTTCATATCAGCGCACAATCGGCTGCAGAGTGAAAATCTCATTGTGGCATCCGAAATTTGTTCATAATTATATTGTTTACCACGCTGCGGATGATCTTCGATGTACGTAATTATGTTCAGTAGTCGCTCTTTGGACAACGATTGTGCTTTACTGCATTTCACTGTAGACGAGATTTGTGGCTCCCTGTCCGACAGGCGTGATGAACTAAGTGACTGAACACCTGTTTCAGTATTACTTTCACTTGTTAAGTACGTATCGTCATCGTTGTACTCGTCACGTGCAATGTCTTCACAGTCAAGCGTATGCGACACCACACATTCCACTGACTCAACTTGCAGATACGCTAGTATTTCATTTGCCTCTTCTTTCTCACTCTGCGAAATTCCCTAGATTCCTTTGGGAGGTTCCTACCCCATTCTGTGGCATCTAGTAGTCAACCCTGCCAGATGTGTGGCTTGCCAAGCGAGTGCAATTATTAATCGTACATCAGAAATATTTTCTTGATCATCATGCCCACTGCAACTATGCTTGAAATATGAACCCTAGCGCCTATCAGTTGAGCTATAATTAATTTTCGCCCTTACTTCTTAATGCAGCGGAATGGATAACGCATCTGACTAGTAGTTAGTGCACATTTCTGATGGACTCACTCCACCCTGGCAAGGCCACATTTCCTTCCTGTGGTATATATTTTATGCAAAGCTTGGACATCCCAGCAAGAAAATGGAGGTTATGGTAAAACACCTCAACAAAATAGCTACCCACAACTCAATAATCAAGACCCTTATTTGTCTCACAAATCTCCTCTTTAATTACAATAAATTCAAAAATGGTTCAAATGGCTCTGAGCACTATGGGACTCAACATCTTAGGTCATAAGTCCCCTAGATCTTAGAACTACTTAAACCTAACTAACCTAAGGACATCACACACACCCATGCCCGAGGCAGGATTCGAACCTGCGACCGTAGCAGTCCCGCGGTTCCGGACTGCAGCGCCATAACCGCTAGACCACCGCGGCAGGCTACAATAAATTCCTTCACGTCAATGTTGCGAAATTTCTTGCATTAAACACAATAGTTAAAGAAGGGATTCTCCACCCAATGGGCATGACATAACATAAGCATTTTACTGTTCTAGCCGGCTACGGTGGTCTAGCGGTTCTAGGCGCTCAGTCCGGAACCGCGCGACTGCTGCGGTCTCAGGTTCGAATCCTGCCTCGGGCATGGATGTGTGTGATGTCCTTAGGTTAGTTAGGTTCAAGTAGTTCTAAGTTCTAGGGGACTGATGACCACAGATGTTAAGTCCCATAGTGCTCAGAGCCATTTGAACCATTTTTTTTACTGTTCTATGGTCTCGTAATGTTTCTGTCTATTGCTACTGTGCACTTTCTGCATTGGTGAGGAATCTTTTGCTACTTCATTCTCTCCCACACTCTCGTAATCTCATTCATTAGCAAGATAACGAATTTGTTGATTTTCGTGCTGTACTAGGAAAAATCATGCTTGACCCACGAAATTTGCTACTGTCTCATCCAAATCACACAGATTAAATACACACAATAAATGTCACTGACAGTATAAAACACATCTTTAAAAACAAAATGTTTGGTTTTCTACTCGTTCCGCTTTCCCACATCAAACGATAGACATCCCAGATTCACACGTCACTGACCCACGTAATAATTTTCCTACCACAAACTCTGGAGGATTTATGCACATCTCCCTGTGTAATGCAACCCATATGGAGTTGCCAGGTAGATGGCTCTCAGAGTATCTGAATATCAAGCTGGCGTCACACCAACGTATCTCATAATGGAAGTTTTGGTATCTTAATTATCTCACACACGGATCCTCAACCGAATGCTAGGACAAGCACTTCTAATTCTTTTTGTTGTCTCATAGTCAGGTTGAGACTCACACTGTTCTCACCACGTGGAACTGCTTGTCTCTAATTCAAGTCCTGCACAAGGAAATCTTAATTATTATCAACTTAGATTTACACACGCAAATATTTCATCTTAATACTACCACACGCTAGTATTTATTCTTATAATTACAACACGTGGTTTCTTTGTCACTTCGGATTAATACTATGTTTCCCATGAATTTTTACCTGCCTATCTTTTTTCCGAACAATTTACATGAGCCTCCCACCAAAAGTTTCTGAAAAGAGAAATTATCAGTTTATTTACTCTTAAATATTCTGTTGTGTTGGCAGAAGAGCCAACACCGTGTTACTAATGGAGGCCGAAATGCACGCATTTAGCTCACGCAGACTGGCGTGAGGAGGGAAGGACTATACTGACGTGAGGTCTGGAACATGACAAGGAATTAGAATTCAGAAAGCGGACGTAGCTAGTTGATACTTAACTTTAATCCATTTATGATGAACGTCGCTCTTGACGGTACATGATTCACAATATTATCTGGTCAGATTATAGTAATTGAATATGGCGCCTTGCTAGGTCGTAGCAAATGACGTAGCTGAAGGCTATGCTAAACGGTCGTCTCTGCAAATGAGACAGTATGTAGTCAGTGAACCATCGCTAGCAAAGTCGGCTGTACAACTGGGGCGAGTGCTAGGGAGTCTCTCTAGACTAGACCCGCCGTGTGGCGGCGCTCGGTCTGCAATCACTGATAGTGGCGACACGCGGGTCCGACGTATACTAACGGACCGCGGCCGATTTAAAGGCTACCACCTAGCAAGTGTGGTGTCTGGCGGTGACACCACATATTCCACATGCATACCATTTTCATTTAAATTTGTTTTCCTGGAGCTCACATAAAGCACGTCTTCACACCTCAGGAACCAGCGACAGAGTTGAAACATGGCCGTTCATCCGGACATCCCGCGCTTCCGCAGAAGTGGGGGAGGACCTTGCCACCGTATTGGTCAGCCACATTCCAGGCCCTGTGGTGCTCCGGTATACTTCCTCTCTTTGGTTCAGCCAAAGATGACCAGATAACTGTCTCAAAGATGATTATATAATCTACGTTCACCATCTGTGGTCAGCAGACCATTCATTCAATTCGCAAGCATTACCGAACTGGATTCAGGGATCTAATTTAAGGAAGTGCACACCTCAATAATTAAACATACAAATAGCCCTTCTTTCCTACATTGGTATCCGGCTTCGGTGTATTAAATAAAATGGTGTTAATCTAAAAAAAAAAAAAAAAAAAAAAAAAAAAAAAAAAAAAAAAAAAAGAAAACGCTGTTCTGACAAGAACAACGAAGTATGTTGTTGTACATCTTTTCTATGTCGGGCAGTACTGTACCCTTACACCTTTCTGACAAAATGTCAGCTTCGGAAACTGCTGTTCGGGATATAATGCAATGTTTGCTTTACGACTGCCATTGCTCTCTCTGCTTTGCATCAACACCACTAGCACTGTAGCACCGCTGTGAGTTACTCGTCGGCTAAGCATTTCAACTACGCTCAGTACCCTAATACTGTGCTCACCATTGGACACCTCCAGTCCCACCCCCTGTTGCCATTAGCAGCCAATATTGTGGTGGCATGGTTGACCGTATGTGGGGCGTCGAATGCCTCGCACTGGAGAGGTTCCTTGTCAGCGCATGTGTTGCAACGGCGCATGCAGTTCTGCCCCACCCTCGCATAGATCCCGGATGTTCAAAATGGTTCAAATGGCTCTGAGCGCTATGGGACTTAACTTCTGAGGTCATCAGTCCCCTAGAACGTAGAACTACTTAAACCTAACTAACCTAAGGACATCACACACATCCATGACCGAGGCAGGATACGAACCTGCGACCGTAGCAGCAGCGCTGTTCTGCGCTGAAGCTCCTAGAACCGCTCGGTCACGATCCCGGGTGTCTGTTGCACACCGTAACAGGCAGCTGGTTATAAAGAGCGTGTACCCGTGACCATCAAACAAACATACTGTGTACATCTCAAGCAGGTGCGTCGTGTGGCTACCGCATGCATCGCACCGGCGCATTGCCTTGTGCCGCTCCAAGCCACTGTCCCTGGTATCATCGTACATTGCATCAGACAGCTTGTAATATGCCATGGTGAGAAGCGTTAATGTGTACTGTGCATGACATGTAGTCAAAGCCAGAACGTTACCCTTCATGAGAGTTGTTAGACATGCTGTAAGAGGTCCATGATTAAGCAATTTGTTTCTAGCGCACTCGAGCTGATGTAATTTCGATGGATTGCTCACGCGCTGCCTGTGATATGATAGCTATAAGAGAATCTCACACCAAAGAGCAGTGTTGACTGCAGTAGGAACTGTGTGTTAGTTGGAGTAAGTAGTTGCTAGCGAGCAGTCGTGTGTATGAAGTTGGCTGGGCCAGTCGTGGGGAGCGATGGCGGAGCCTGAGCGATATAATATAAGGTAAAAGCAGCCTCGCGCATATGTAGTATTGTTATATCAAGTCCCATGTAAATGTTTAAAAAAATTCTCTTAATAATAATCTTTTCTATAAAAATTAACTTTTGGCAATCATTCATCTCAATTTAAAGAATTTACTTATTTCTCCAATCCATGGTCATCCCGATTATTGTAAAGAAAAATCAGTTGTTTCCTTTTATACATGACAAATCTATCGGCCAGCATTCAACTGGGCTGTGCCAGAAAAATTTATTAGAAGAGCAGATGTATATGAGTTATCCGGCGACTTCATTGAGGTAAGAATTTTCTTTTTTTTTATTCAGAATGATCTTTCAGGGCCATGACGCAGCGCTGCTGACGTCCAAAATTTACCAGTTTTAATTCACAGTCAATTATTGAAAGGTGATAAGTGAATCACATTTTTTATTGAGAGATTAGTCACATTGTATTATTGGTAGGTTACGAAATTTTACTGTTGGGAGGTTACACTTACTGTTGGGAGGTTACACTAAATCTGAATGTTATACATATTATTTTATTTGTGGGGAGGTTACAGTACATTTGATATATGGTGCCACAGGATGTAGAACGAATGTACAGGAAAAGCTTTCCCAACAAGCGTCATCCCAACTGGTAGAAGTGGGGGTACCAACATACGAGGGACGTTCACGCCGCAGAGAGCCGCCCAAGGTTCCCGCCAAAGAGATGTCCGAATACCAACTTTGAGGAGATGGTGTTGGATAGTGTGGCCGACCTCCTAGCAACAAGCACCCGTCAACTTGCTCCTGAAGCACACACTTAGAAGAATACAGTGTAGAGAGTACTGGTGGCGTGAGTATTACACCCATAGCATACAGGACGTGTGCAAGCCCTGCGAACAATGGGTGTTTAGCCCCGCATTCACTTCTGTCAGTGCCGGCCGCGGTGGTCTAGCGGTTCTAGGCGCGCAGTCCGGAACCGCCCGACTACTACGGTCGCAGGTTCGAATCCTGCCTCGGGCATGGATGTGTGTGATGTCCTTAGGTTAGTTAGGTTTAAGTAGTTCTAACTTCTAGAGGACTAATGACCTGAGCAGTTGAGTCCCATAGTGCTCAGAGCCATTTGAACCATTTTTGAACTTCTGTCAGAAGATTATCCACCACAGTGCTGTAGTGCCGAACTTTGTACAGTTCGTACTGTACAAAAAATAGGAGGCATTACTTTCGGAACGACCCTCGTATTTGTTATCGTTAATTTCTTTGTACACTGCATTCCACAGTTTCAGTCCCATGATGAAATTCTGAAAAGCGTAATGCTTAGTAAAGAACTTTGCGATCAAGACCTTTCAGTATTTCAAATTTGAGCCAAATCCTCTGAATTACGCAGCTACTAGCTCTGATGTCGAAAAACGATTATGTACAATCAGTGGTTTAGTTTCGCTGAGCATTAACATAGATAAATAATATTGTACAAAAAAAAATGAAAACGAGTGAATGTTTGTCCATAGAAATATTTCAAATCGTGCTCAGAACTGTTTGCAGAAGAATGTTTTGGTAGGGAGAAAATTTCAGATGTGCGTGTATGAGTGTGCGAGGTGTAGAAGCATGAAATCGGAAATTGGTTGCATAATTACACTTCCGTTGTTTGAAACTCATAAACAATATTTTATTCAAAATAATCTCCATTTCTATTCATACATTTCTCCCACGTCTCCGGCACGCTATGAATTCCAAGCAAAAAAACAGTTCTTCTTTTGAACCGAACCAGTCAGAGAGTCATTTTCGTACATTGTCACACGAGTCCCAGTGATGCAAATAGAAGATAATCGGACGGAACCAAGTCTGGAGAATAAGCTACACGCCTTAGTATTTTCAAACAGAACGCCTCGACCGTTTCGCTGACCCGTTTTGCTGTGTGTCATGGGGCGCTATCACGGAGCAATCCAACTTTGTGTTGCCTTTTTCCATATTCCGGTCGTTTCTCACGTGATGCTGTTTTTAGTGATCAGTGTTAGCGCTTTCACCAACTTTTAGGAGCTCATAATGGATGACACCTTTCTGATCCCACCAAACACAGAGGACTGACTTCTTTCCAAAGCGATTTGGTCTTGCAGTGGATGTTGATGGTATTCCTGGATTCACCCACGATTTACCACGCTTAGAATTCCCAAAATATATCCATTTTTCATCGTCATTCTTCGATGGAGAAACGACTTTCATTTGTATCCGGCGAGCAGAATTTGACAAGTTGTCATTCGCTTTGCTTGCTGCCATTCATTCAGTTATCGCGGAACTCATTTTCCCACTTTCTGCACCTTTTCCACAGCTTTCAACCGAAGAGAAACGGCTTTCTGCGTTACATTCAGTTGTTCCGCGAGTTCCTGTAGAGTTTGAGTATCATCTTCATCCAATAAGGCCTGCAATTCGTGGTCTTCGAACTTTTTTGGTGGTTTCCTGCGCTCGTCGTTTCTCACGTCAAAATCACTACTTTTGAATGTTTTGAGCCACTCGAAACATTGTGTTTTCCCAAGAGCATGTAGGCTAAAGGCTTTGACAAGCATTCGATGTGATTGTGCAGCAGTTTTCTTCAAATGATAATAGAAACCCATGCTGTCCGCAAACCGTAGTTCGTAGGCACAAAACTGGGTATGTTTACGTGTTTGAAACAGATACCGACGTATGGAACTTGGATTCCTGTGTGCTGACATTCGTCGTCATCCGCTACAGGAAGCGTATGGCACAGCAGACGCGGTTTCACGGGCCCTACACTGACGGCTAATACCGTCTGTAGGGAAATTCCGGTTTCATACTTCTACACCTGGTATAAACTTGAAGATCGTAAATGCTAAAAGTAGCTCCTAAAATATAAACTTGAAGATCGTAAATGCTAAAAGTTGCTCCTAAAATGATTACAGAGGTAATTTACGAACACATGCGCAAATAATAAGTTACCTTTAGTTGAAGCTACCGATGCAAAAGAAGCATCCGACTGCTGCTTTGCCATTGCAGACTGGCGTGTCTGTAATGACGGGAACTAGGAGCTACTTGATTTGAAATGAAAGTTAGTACCATATCGCTTTAAACTAGATAATATGCAGTAGAAGATGTGGAACATTTCAGAAAACAATTCATAACACTTATTTACAATTGAACTGATATGCTAATTTTCCTCTCACAGGTAAGTAAGGTCACGAGCAATGTCATTTAAAATGGTGTTGTGGTGCCTGGTGTGTAGCGAAGTCCGAGGTCTAGATAAGGTTGGAATGTGGAGTCTGGTTGTGACTTGGTGAACGCAATGAATGTGCCATGACAAGCCTTTCAGTCAAATGTTTGACTAGAGTGAAAAATACTCAATAGAAGCTACACAACGATTTTTTGTCCTAATTTTCGTATCCTAACGAAGTGTGGGAAATAGTCAAATGGGGTATGAAACTGAGGTATAGTTTTGAAAAGGATTTAATTGCCTGAAAATGATTAGGGTCCATCTTAAGTAATTAAGAAAAAGTTAATTAGTGATCTGAGGGGCATGTTTTGGTCCGAATTTTCGTAGGTAAGCAAAGACTGGGAAATGCAGAAATCGAGTATCAAACTGACCAGCTTCAGGTGTAATATTTCATTACTTGAACGTAATCAGAATAATTAAGAAAATTATTGATATGAAGGAAAACTGATATATTTCACTAATAACTGCTAGCTTTGTAAATGAAATGTAAAAAAAAAAAAAAAAAAAACACCAGATCACAGCACAAATTGAAAATACTCTGCTTTCTATTCGTTCAAATGGTTCATATGGCTCTGAGCACTATGGGACTTAACATCTATGGTCATCAGTCCCCTAGAACTTAGAACTACTTAAACCTAACTAACCTAAGGACATCACACAACACCCAGCCGTCACGAGGCAGAGAAAATCCCTGACCCCGCCGGGAATCGAACCCGGGAACCCGGGCGTGGAAGAACGTCTCTTCGTCTACACACGCTTAATAACGACAGCATACCGATCGAAATACCGACAATTATAGAGTATGTCGGAAATGTTACGATTTGTCCACTTGGCACTCCATCTTCTAGCGTCCAAAGTTCCACTCACTATCTCCAAATGACAAAATGGTAATACGTACACTCAAATAGCAACAATGAACTACAAATATAGAAGTAACGATCGATAAATGAACCCCTAATTAACGGGATACCAACATTCAAAACAAAAAAGCTATTAACTTATGCATCAACCTAGTATTTATTCAGAAACCATGATCTAGTATATCATGCTTTCTGAATAAAACATATAGTACATCATGCTTTCTGAATAAAAATTGTTAGTACTAGGTTGGTGCATAAGTGCAAAGCTTTTTTGTTTTGCATATTGGTATCCCGATTATTATCAGTTTATTTACCGATCGTTACTTCTATATTTGTAGTCCATTGTCAAATGGCACTGAGCACTATGGGACTTAACATCTTAGGTCATCAGTCCCCTAGAGCTTAGAACTACTTAAACCTAACTAACCTAAGGACATCACATACATCCATGCCCGAGGCAGGATTCGAACCTGCGACCGTAGTCGTAGCGCGGTAGCAGACTACAGCGCCTAGAACCGCGCGGCCACCCCGACCGGCTGCTAGGTTACCAAAAAACACTGAAGAGCAGATGGGTTACTCTCACCTCATTCATCTGATTTTGCGCCCTCAGTTTTTCACCTTTTCCGCTTTCTATTCAACTATCTTCCGTTTAGGATGAAGATGCCCTCTGAACAGGGCTCGAGGAGTTATTCACCTGATTACCAGGTAATTTCTATAGTCGCGGAATCGTAAAGTTACTTCAGCGTTGGCGGACTGTTGTAAATAGTGAAGGAGAATATATACACATCAAAAAAAGTTTTGCATCACCCCGGTTCCCAGAACTCCTGAAGATATACGTTGACTGTGGATATCGTATCACAGACACAGTCCCTTTGACTTTTCAGAGATGTCATTAAACCCGCCCAAAGATGTAAATAACCACCATGAGCAGCGCCTATTAGACGGAAAGGGTCCGACGGCCGAACAGTTCATTCAGTCCACCGGGAAGGAGGTACACGGCTCGTGTTGTCTGCTGTAGTTCAACCGTGTCTACACGGTCAATACGGCGGTTCTATTGCGTCTGCATTGTTATTTTGTGCCAGGAAGGGCTCTCAACAAGGGAAATGTCCAGGCGTCTCGAAGTGAACCAAATCGATGTTGTTCGGACATGGAGGAGATACAGAGAGACAGGAACTGTTGATGACATGTCTCGCTCAGGCCTCCCAAGGGCTTCTACTACAGTCGATGACCGCTGACTACGGATTATGGCTCGGAGGAAACCTGACAGCAACGCCACCATGTTGAATAATGCTTTCCGTGCAGCCACAGGACGTCGTGTTACGACTCAAACTGTGCGCAACAGGCAGCATGATGCGTAGCTTCACTCTCGACGTTCATGGCGAGGTCCATCTTTGCAACCACGACACCATGCAGCGCGGTACAGATGGGCCCAACAACATGCCCAATGGACAGCTCAGGACTAGCATCACGTTCTCTTTACCGATGAGTGTCGCATATGCCTTCAACCAGACGATCGTTGGAGACGTGTTTGGAGGCAACCCGGTGAGGCTTACAAGGGGAGGCCGCCAATTGTGAAATTCAGATTCAATTCATACTGCGCATGATAAAAGCTCATGGCCAGAGGTGTAATGTGGCAAAGCACCAAGATGCACTTCTCAGCCGTTGTCGAGAAAATCGACAGTTAAAATAAACCGTTGCGGTGAAATACTCTCAACGATTAATAATTATCGACAGCGTCGTGGCGCAGCGGTAAGCGCTCGGGTTCGTAATCCGAAGGTCGCCGGATCGAATCTCGCGCCATGCAATTTTTTTTTTGTATTTGTTTTTTGTTATTCAAATGTGTGTACACACACACACACACACACACACATATATATAATTCCCGGCAATCAGTTGCAACAATTATGCATATAATAAGTTGTTGAAGGTCGTTTGTCGTGGAAAAACTGGCGACTTCGAATATCATTATGTTTTCCGCAAACAAAGTTGTATTTCACAAATGTTATTAGTTGTCTTCATAATGTTAACCACGTATAGTTAACGGAAGACGTAGAAACGATATTCCGAAACGAATACGTATAGCGTAAGTCAAACGTTCGAATTAGAATAGAAACCCCACGAACACAAATTTTCTGTGGCAGGTATGAAATAAGCTCCGTTACTCGCTCGTTACACTTGAAGGACAGATGTTGAATGGGCCGAAACGAACCGCCGCATAAAAGCGTAGTTGCCTGCTAACTTCGAAAGAAGGTAGATGCGGTCCCTAGCGCAACTTATAACATCGTCGAAAATCAGTGCGGACGTGAGAGCTTTGGTACACCCTGTTAAACAAACGGAAAAATGGAGGCGGTACAATTGGCGAGCGATCCGCCTACACCAAAATGCATAAGCAATTCATTAATAGTTTATATATATATATAAAGTGCATCTTGGTGCTTTGCCACATTACACCTCTGGGCATGAGCTTTTATTATGCGCAGTATGAATCGAATCTGAATTTCACAATTGGCGGCCTCCCCTTGTTAGATACACTGTCCAGCGGGTGCAGCAAAGTGGAGGTTCCCTGCTGTTTTAGGGTGGCATTATGTGGGGCCGACGTACGCCGCTGATGGTCATGGAAGGCGCCGTAACGGCTGTACGATACGTGAATGCCATCCTCCGATCGATAGTGCAACCATATCGCCAGCGTATTGGCAAGGCATTCTTCTTCGTGGACGACTATTCGCGCCCCCATCGTGAACATCTTGTGGATGACTTCCTTCAGGATAACGACATTGCTCGACTAGAGTGGCCAGCATGAACCCTATCGAACATGCCTGGGATAGATTGAGAAGGGCTGTTTAGGGGCGACGTGACCCACCAACCACTCTGAGGGATCTACGCTGAATCGCCGTTGAGGAGTGGGACAATTCGGACCAAAAGTGCCTTGATAAGCTTGTGGACAGCGTGCCATGACGAATACAGACATGCATGAATGCAACAGGACGTGCTACTTGGTGTATACAGCAGTCTGGACCACCACCTCTGAAGGTCTCGCTGTATGGTGGTATTTTTATTGAAATTAATGGGAAAAGGCTACGAACTCATGCAGTAACACCTAAAACAAAATTTTGAAGAAAAAAAAAGAAAAGAAGAAAACAGATAAACAGTCAACTACTTTATGAATTGATTTGTCTAAAAGTAAGAAACAAAATACACCAGGAAACATTTGATATACCTTTGAATAATGGTCTGAATCAGATACAAAAAATGAGGTGACAGCTGAGAATTTAAAGTTCAATGTTTATCTTAGGATCTTTCAATTTTAAAGAGTACTAGAGGACATTTATTTACAACTGATACAAAAGTGTTACACGTAGCACCTGTTATTGTCCTTCAAAGTAGTCACCAGCGTTGTGTAGAACCCATTGCTAGCAATGTGGAAGGCGTAGTATACCGTTAGCAGAGCCTGTTCTGCTGATGGTGCGAATGGAACGGTCTACTGCTTGTCGAATGCCACGAAGTTGTCCCTTCATCTTCGGGCTCAACTCAAAGTCACAAGGACTTAAAACGGGGGGGGGGGGGGGGTATGGTTGATAGTACAGTACTTCCCAGTCCCATCGACCCGAAAAGAGCAGCCACAGCTTGCACTGTATGCGCCCGCGCATTGTCGTGCAAAATGATGGGTGGGTTGCACAGAAAGTGTCGCCGGTTCTTTCGCAAAGCTGGTCGCAGGTGATGCACCAAAAACGAACAGTAATACTGCGCATTGACGGTCTGCAGTGGAGGACCGTAATGCGTTAGGATAACACCATCACAGTTGTACACGAGAATCGTCATAACTTTAGACCGCTCCATTCGCACCACGAAGAGGCTCTGCTGACGGTATACTACGCCTTACGCATCGCTGGTGACTACTTTGGAGGACAGTAACAGGTGCAAACATGTAACTCTCTTGTATCGGATAAGGATAAATAGTTGCCACTATTTAAGTTCAATACCTCGTACATTCACGTACCTGATCAAATCTCCATTTTTTTCTCTGATGTCTTCATATTTTCAATTTTTAGTATGTTTGTAGCCTTTAATAACAAGAACATAACCTGCCCCCCTCCCCGTATTGGCGTGTATGTCCCATTGATTTTGTCGGTTTTTATGTTTCTAATGTTCCCGTGTTGTTGGTGACGTCATCCAGTGGCCGTTTCTTGACGTTCATACCGCCGCTGTGGCCCATGTTAATGACGTCAACGGTTCATGTAAAGCATTGGATATAACGAACTGAACAATCCGCCATTTTGAATCCCAAGCTCACGAGAGTGTTGCACGCTTCGCGTGGCGTAGGAAAGTGAATTTTGCTTAATTTATTGTTCCACAGCTTCAAAATGTTGGGTGTGCAGCTTCAAGCAGCTCAAATTATAGCAGACATGGTCGCTGTAAGTTTTATCGGTTTCCTTCAGATACAGATAGTCGTACAAGGTGGCTTGTAAATTCAAGGCGCATATGGACACCAAAATCGAACAACTATCTGTAATATAAGTAAAAAGGCTTTTTTTCTTTGTTTTAGAAACAGATGCGCTCACATGGTAATGAAACTATGTATGCAAGAAGTTTTTTTTTTATTTTAATCTTGCTGCAGATTATGTTTGCATAATACGACGTAACATTGTAAGTTTAAAATATGCCACTTTTCTTGATTTTATTTACAACATCTGTACAAAAACCACAAGTCATCCCAAGGATCTGTTAATTTTGTAGAAAGATTAGATTAATAATACTTCATCGCGGCTTGTTAGTAACAAAAAAATGTCTGCGTTTTCTTTACTTTTTAAATAACTTCTGACAGATTTCTTTTAAAGCTTTTGAAATAGTCAATATAATTAGTAATACACGTTGAGTACTCAAGCAATTCCTTCCCTTGCTGATATGAAATTTTTATGCCTGTTGTGTTCCATTGTAACTTTATTTCGTAGTTGTTTACGAATGCGACTCTTACTTGCCATAAACTTAACTGGATGTATCATGTATAAACCAGAAAATACGATACTGGTAAAGCATTTCAACTGTGTTTGGTAGGCATGTAGAACAGCAACGTATGTGTAGCATGGAACGTAAGTGAATGTATCACATCTCGAAATACTCGTCTAATCACCTACTTTAATTTGCTTGTCGCTTAAAGTTAAAGGTAAGCCAATATATTTACTACGTTGTAATATTATCTGCGCAAGGAATGTGCATTTGATGGCCTTAATAGCGTATTAAAAAGCGTAAATATTCCGTAGAGTTTTAAGGAGCGCCTTCAACGTGGGATTCAAAATGGCGGATTGTTCAGCTTGTACTATACAATGATATAGGTTCATTGGCGCGATATGGCCTTGTTGTGTAATCCCGCACATGCTTCAGACCCCAGCACGCTTAATCAATTCAGGTTGTTCCACTCTGTTTGGCCGAGTCACTCGTTAGTGTTTTCCAGTTTTTGCGCCGCATGTTTACCCATCTTGCACTTACATCTCACAAGGTGTAATGTCACGGCAGCCTGGTGGTCCAGAGGAATAGAGCCGCAACATCTTCACTACTATGACATTGTTGTTGTGGTCTTCAGTCCTGAGACTGGTTTGATGCAGCTCTCCATGCTACTCTATCCTGTGCAAGCTTCTTCATCTCCCAGTACCTACTGCAACCTACATCCTTCTGAATCTGCTTAGTGTATTCATCTCTTGGTCTCCCTCTACGATTTTTACAGTCCACGCTGCCCTCCAATGCTAAATTTGTGATCCCTTGATGCCTCAGAACATGTCCTACCAACCGATCCCTTCTTGTAGTCAAGTTGTACCACAAACACTTCTTCTCCCCAATTCTATTCAATACCTCCTCATTAGTTACGTGATCTACCCATCTAATCTTCAGCATTCTTCTGTAGCACCACATTTCAAATGCTTCTACTCTCTTCTTGTCCAAACTATTTATCATCCATGTTTCACTTCCATACATGGCTACACTCCATACAAATACTTTCAGAAACGACTTCCTGACGCTTAAATCTATACTTGATGTTAACAAATTTCTCTTCTTCAGAAACGCTTTACATGATTATCGGAAATATGCACAAGAAAAGCTGCTTATAATGACTAATCTTCATTCACAACAAAAAAAAAAAATTCAAATGTGTGTGTGAAATTTTATAGGACTTAACTGCTAAGGTCATCAGTCCATAAGCTTACACACTACTTAACCCAAATTATCCTAAGGACAAACAGACACACCCATGCCCGAGGGAGGATTCGAACCTCCGCCGGGACCAACGGTTCAAAATGGTTCAAATGGCTCTGAGCACTATGGGACTCAACTGCTGAGGTCATAAGTCTCCTAGAACTTAGAACTACTTAAACCGAACTAACCTAATGACATCACACACATCCATGCCCGATTCAGGATTCGAACCTGCGACCGTAGCGGTGCGCGGTTCCAGACTGTAGCGCCTACAACCACTCGGCCACTTTGGCCGGCCACAGCCCATGACTGCAGCGCCTTAGAACGCCATTCACAACAGACTGTTTTGGTGTTTATTGCCATTGTCAAGTACCATATAGACTGATGTGACGTCGTAAAACTGTCAAGCTACTGTGAGACCATAATTACCGTATTATTTTCACTATATTTACGTCAGTTGCCGTCTAATCAAAATGCTGACAGTTATAAGACGACTGTTCAACTGTGAGTGCATTCCTAAGGGACCAAACTGCTGAGGTCATCAGTCCCTAGACTTACTTATGCTAAGAACAACACACACACCTATGCGCGAGGGAGGACTCGAACCTCCGACGGGAGGGGTCGCGCCACCCGTGAAATTGCGCCTCAAACCGCGCGGCCACATCGCGCAACAGTTGTAAGACAGTTCACTAGCGACGTAATATATTCCTTATATCATTCTAGACTTTCGAATGACAATAAATGGCCGGCCGAAGTGGCCGTGCGGTTCTAGGCGCTGCAGTCTGGAACCGCGAGACCGCTACGGTCGCAGGTTCGTATCCTGCCTCGGGCATGGATGTGTGTGATGTCCTTAGGTTAGTTAGGTTTAAGTAGTTCTAACTTCTAGGGGACTAATGGCCTCAGCAGTTGAGTCCCATAGTGCTCAGAGCCATTTGAACCATTTTTGAACTTCTGTCAGAAGATTATTCACCACAGTGCTGTAGTGCCGAACTTTGTACAGTTCGTACTGTACAAAAAATAGGAGGCATTACTTTCGGAACGACCCTCGTATTTGTTATCGTTAATTTCTTTGTACACTGGACTCCACAGTTTCAGTCCCATGATGAAATTCTGAAAAGCGTAATGCTTAGTAAAGAACTTTGCGATCAAGACCTTTCACTATTTCAAATTTGAGCCAAATCCTCTGAAGTAGTTACAATAGTAAATTAGCAGCTACTAGCTCTGATGTCGAAAAACGATTATGTACAATCAGTGGTTCAGTTTCGCTGAGCATTAACATAGATAAATAATACTGTACAAAAAAAATAAAAACGAGTGAATGTTTGTCCATAGAAATATTTCAAAATCATGCTCAGAACTGTTTGCAGAAGAATGTTCTGGTAGGGAGATAATTTCAGATGTGCGTGTATGAGTGTGAGAGATGTAGAAGCATGAAATCGGAAATTGGTTGCATAATTACACGTCCGTTGTTTGAAACTCATAAACAATATTTTATTCAAAATAATCTCCATTTCTATTCACACATTTCTCCCACGTCTCCGGCACGCTATGAATGGCAAGCAAAAAAACAGTTCTTCTTTTGAACCGAACCAGTCAGAGAGTCATTTTCGTACATTGTCATACGAGTCCCAGTGATGCAAATAGAAGATAATCGGACGGAACCAGGTCTGCAGAATAAGCTACACGCCTTAGTATTTTCAAACAGAACGCCTCGACCGTTTCGCTGACCCGTTTTGCTGTGTCATGGGGCGTTATCACGGAGCAATCCAACTTCGTGTTGCCTTTTTTCCATATTCCTGTCGTTTCTCACGTAATGCTCGATGTAAATCGATCATTTGCTGTTTTTAGTGATCAGTGTTAACAGTTTCACCAACTTTTAGGAGCTCATAATGGATGACACCCTTCTTATCCCACCAAACACAGAGCACTGACTTCTTTCCAAAGCGATTTGGTCTTGCAGTGGATGTTGATGGTATTCCTGTATTCACCCACGATTTACCACGCTTAGGATTCCCAAAATATATCCATTTTTCATCGTCATTCTTCGATGGAGGAACGACTTTCATTTGTATCCGGCGAGCAGAATTTGACAAGTTGTCATTCGCTTTGCTTGCTGCCATTCATTCAGTTATCGCGGAACTCATTTTCCCACTTTCTGCACCTTTCCCACAGCTTTCAACCGAAGAGAAACGGCTTTCTGCGTTACATTCACTTGTTCCGCGAGTTCCTGTAGAGTTTGAGTATCATCTTCATCCAATAAGGCCTGCAATTCGTGGTCTTCGAACTTTTTCGGTGGTTTCCTGCGCTCGTCGTTTCTCACGTCAAAATCACTACTTATGAATGTTTTGAGCCACTCGAAACATTGTGTTTTCCCAAGAGCATGTTGGCTAAAGGCTTCGACAAGCATTCGATGTGATTGTGCAGCAGTTTTCTTCAAATGATAATAGAAACCCATGCTGTCCGCAAACCGTAGTTCGTAGGCACAAAACTGGGTATGTTTACGTGTTTGAAACAGATACCGACGTATGGAACTTGGATTCCTGTGTGCTGACATTCGTCGTCATCCGCTACAGGAAGCGTATGGCACAGCAGACGCGGTTTGGCTCAAATGGTTCAAATGGCTCTGAGCACTATGCGACTTAACTTCTGAGGTCATCAGTCGCCTAGAACTTAGAACTAATTAAACCTAACTAACCTAAGGACATCACACACATCCATGCCCGAGGCAGGATTCGAACCTGCGACCGTAGCGGTCACGCGGTTCCAGACTGAAGCGCCTTTAACCGCACGGCCACACCGGCCGGCAGACGCGGTTTCACGGGCCCTACACTAGCGGCTAATACCGTCCGTAGGGAAATTCCGGTTTCATACTTCTACACCTGGTATAAACTTGAAGATCGTAAATGCTAAAAGTAGCTCCTAAAATATAAACTTGAAGATCGTAAATGCTAAAAGTAGCTCCTAAAATGATTACAGAGGTAATTTACGAACACATGCGCAAATAATAAGTTACCCTTAGTTGAAGCTACCGATGCAAAAGAAGCATCCGACTGCTGCTTTGCCATTGCAGACTGGCGTGTCTGTAATGACGGGAACTAGGAGCTACTTGATTTGAAATGAAAGTTAGTACCATATCGCTTTAAACTAGATAATATGCAGTAGAAGATGTGGAACATTTCAGAAAACAATTCATAACACTTATTTACAAGGGAACTGATATGCTAATTTTCCTCTCACAGGTAAGTAAGGTCACGAGCAATGTCATTTAAAATGGTGTTGTGGTGCCTGGTGTGTAGCGAAGTCCGAGGTCTAGATAAGGTTGGAATGTGGAGTCTGGTTGTGACTTGGTGAACGCAATGAATGTGCCATGACAAGCCTTTCAGTCAAATGTTTGACTAGAGTGAAAAATACTCAATAGAAGCTACACAACGATTTTTTGTCCTAATTTTCGTATCCTAACGAAGTGTGGGAAATAGTCAAATGGGGTATGAAACTGAGGTATAGTTTTGAAAAGGATTTAATTGCCTGAAAATGATTAGGGTCCATCTTAAGTAATTAAGAAAAAGTTAATTAGTGATCTGAGGGCATGTTTTGGTCCGAATTTTCGTAGGTAAGCAAAGACTGGGAAATGCAGAAATCGAGTATCAAACTGACCAGCTTCAGGTGTAATATTTCATTACTTGAACGTAATCAGAATATTGAAGAAAATTATTGGTATGAAGGAAAACTGATATATTTCACTAATAACTGCTAGCTTTGTAAAGTGTAAAAAAAAAAAAAAAAACACCAGATCACAGCACAAATTGAAAATACTCTGCTTTCTCTTCGTCTACACACGCTTAATAACAACAGAATACCAATCGAAATACCGACAATTATAGAGTATGTCGGAAATGTTACGATTTGTCCACTTGGCACTCCATCTTCTAGCGTCCGAAATTCCACTCACTATCTCCAAATGACAAAATGGTAATACCTACACTCAAATAGCAACAATGAACTACAAATATAGAAGTAACGATCGATAAATGAACCCTTAATTAACGGGATACCAACATGCAAAACAAAAAAGCTATGAACTTATGCATCAACCTAGTATTTACATGTTTTATTGCGCCGGCCGCGGTGGTCTCGCGGTTCTAGGCGCGCAGTCAGGAACCGTGCGACTGCTACGGTCGCAGGTTCGAATCCTGCCTCGGGCATGGATGTGTGTGATGTCCTTAGGTTAGTTAGGTTTAAGTAGTTCTAAGTTCTAGGGGACTGATGACCACAGCAGTTGAGTCCCATAGTGCTCAGAGCCATTTGAACCATGTTTTATTCAGAAACCATGATCTAGTATATCATGCTTTCTGAATAAAACATATAGTACATCATGCTTTCTGAATAAAAATTGTAAATACTAGGTTGGTGCGTAAGTTCATAGCTTTTTTGTTTTGCATATTGGTATCCCGATTATTATCGGTTTATTTACCGATCGTTACTTCTATATTTGCAGTCCATTGTCAAATGGCACTGAGCACTATGGGACTTAACATCTTAGGTCATCAGTCCCCTAGAGCTTAGAACTACTTAAACCTAACTAACCTAAAGACATCACACACATCCATGCCCGAGGCAGGATTCGAACCTGCGACCGTAGCGGTAGCGCGGTAGCAGACTACAGCGCCTAGAACCGCGCGGCCACCCCGACCGGCCGCTAGGTTACCAAAAAACACTGAAGAGCAGATGGGTTACTGTCACTTCATTCATCTGATTTTGCGCCCTCAGTTTTTCACCTTTTCCGCTTTCTATTCAACTATCTTCCGTTTAGGATGAAGATGCCCTCTGAACAGGGCTCGAGGAGTTATTCACCTGATTACCAGGTAATTTCTATAGTCGCGGAATCGTAAAGCTACTTCAGCTCTGGCGGACTGTTGTAAATAGTGAAGGAGAATATATACACATCAAAAAAAGTTTTGCATCACCCCGGTTCCCAGAACTCCTGAAGATATACGTTGACTGTGGATATCGTATCACAGACACAGTCCCTTTGACTTTCCAGAGATGTCACTAAACCCGCCCAAAGATGTAAATAACCACCATGAGCAGCGCCTATTAGACGGAAAGGGTCCGACGGCCGAACAGTTCATTCAGTCCACCGGGAAGGAGGTACACGGCTCGTGTTGTCTGCTGTAGTTCAACCATGTCTAGACGGTCAATACCGCGGGTCTATTGCGTCTGCATTGTTATTTTGTGCCAGGAAGGGCTCTCAACAAGGGAAGTGTCCAGGCGTCTCGAAGTGAACCAAATCGATGTTGTTCGGACATGGAAGAGATACAGAGAGACAGGAACTGTCGATGACATGCCTCGCTCAGGCCTAGCAAGGGCTACTACTGCAGTGGATGACCGCCACCTACGGATTATGGCTCGGAGGAACCCTGACAGCAACGCCACCATGTTGAATAATGCTTTCCGTGCAGCCACAGGACGTCATGTTACGACTCAAACTGTGCGCAATAGGCAGCATGATGCGCAGCTTCACTCTCGACGTTCATGGCGAGGTCCATCTTTGCAACCACGACACCATGCAGCGCGGTACAGATGGGCCCAACAACATGCCCAATGGACAGCTCAGGACTAGCATCACGTTCTCTTTACCGATGAGTGTCTCATATGCCTTCAACCAGACGATCGTTGGAGACGTGTTTGGAGACAACCCGGTGAGGCTTACAAGGGGAGGCCGCCAATTGCGAAATTCAGATTCAATTCATACTGCGCATGATAAAAGCTCATGGCCAGAGGTGTAATGTGGCAAAGCACCAAGATGCACTTCTCAGCCGTTGTCGAGAAAATCGACAGTTAAAATAAACCGTTGCGGTGAAATACTCTCAACGATTAATAATTATCGACAGCGTCGTGGCGCAGCGGTAAGCGCTCGGGTTCGTAATCCGAAGGTCGCCGGATCGAATCTCGCGCCATGCAATTTTTTTTTTTTTTTTAGTATTTGTTTTTTGTTATTCAAATGTGTCTACACACACACAGACACACACACACACACACACACACACACACACACACACACGCACACGCACACACACACATATACATACATATATATATATACATACATATATATATATATATATATATATATATATATATATATATATAATTCCCGGCAATCAGTTGCAACAATTATGCATATAATAAGTTGTTGAAGGTCGTTTGTCGTGGAAAAACTGGCGACTTCGAACATCATTATGTTTTCCGCAAACAAAGTTGTATTTCACAAATGTTATTAGTTGTCTTCATAATGTTAACCACGTATAGTTAACGGAAGACGTAGAAACGATATTCCGAAACGAATACGTATAGCGTAAGTCAAACGTTCGAATTAGAATAGAAACCCCACGAACACAAATTTTCTGTGGCAGGTATGAAATATAAGCTCCGTTACTCGCTCGTTACACTTGAAGGACAGATGTTGAATGGGCCGAAATGAGCCGCCGCATAAAAGCGTAGTTGCCTGCTAACTTCGAAAGAAGGTAGATGCGGTCCCTAGCGCAACTTATAACATCGTCGAAAATCAGTGCGGACGTGAGAGCTTTGGTACACCCTGTTAAACAAACGGAAAAATGGAGGCGGTACAATTGGCGAGCGATCCGCCTACACCAAAATGCATAAGCAATTCATTAATAGTTTATATACATATAAAGTGCATCTTGGTGCTTTGTCACATTACACCTCTGGGTATGAGCTTTTATTATGCGCAGTATGAATCGAATCTGAATTTCACAATTGGCGGCCTCCCCTTGTTAGACACACTGTCCAGCGGGTGCAGCAAAGTGCAGGTTCCGAGCTGTTTTAGAGTGGCATTATGTGGGGCCGACGTACGCCGCTGATGGTCATGGAAGTCGCCGTAACGGCTGTACGATACGGGAATGCCATCCTCCGACCGATAGTGCAAACATATCGCCAGCGTATTGGCGAGGCATTCTTCTTCGTGGACGACTATTCGCGCCCCCATCGTGAACATCTTGTGGATGACTTCCTTCAGGATAACGACATTGCTCGACTAGAGTGGCCAGCATGAACCCTATCGAACATGCCTGGGATAGATTGAGAAGGGCTGTTTAGGGGCGACGTGACCCACCAACCACTCTGAGGGATCTACGCTGATTCGCCGTTGAGGAGTGGGACAATTCGGACCAAAAGTGCCTTGATAAGCTTGTGGACAGCGTGCCATGACGAATACAGACATGCATGAATGCAACAGGACGTGCTACTTGGTGTGTACAGCAGTCTGGACCACCACATCTGAAGGTCTCGCTGTATGGTGGTATTTTTATTGAAATTAATGGGAAAAGGCTACGAACTCATGCAGTAACACCTAAAACAAAATTTTGAAGAAAAAAAAAGAAAAGAAGAAAACAGATAAACAGTCAACTACTTTATGAATTGATTTGTCTAAAAGTAAGAAACAAAATACACCAGGAAACATTTGATATACCTTTGAATAATGGTCTGAATCAGATACAAAAAATGAGGTGACAGCTGAGAATTTAAAGTTCAATGTTTATCTTAGGATCTTTCAATTTTAAAGAGTACTAGAGGACATTTATTTACAACTGATACAAAAGTGTTACACGTAGCACCTGTTATTGTCCTTCAAAGTAGTCACCAGCGTTGTGTAGAACCCATTGCTAGCAATGTGGAAGGCGTAGTATACCGTTAGCAGAGCCTGTTCTGCTGATGGTGCGAATGGAACGGTCTACTGCTTGTCGAATGCCACGAAGTTGTCCCTTCATCTTCGGGCTCAACTCAAAGTCACAAGGACTTAAAACGGGGGGGAGGGGGGGGGTATGGTTGATAGCACAGTACTTCCCAGTCCCATCGACCGAAAAGAGCAGCCACAGCTTGCGCTGTATGCGCCCGCGCATTGTCGTGCAAAATGATGGGTGGGTTGCACAGAAAGTGTCGCCGGTTCTTTCGCAAAGCTGGTCGCAGGTGATGCATCAAAAACGAACAGTAATACTGTGCATTGACGGTCTGCAGTGGAGGACCGTAATGCGTTAGGATAACACCATCACAGTCGTACACGAGAATCGTCATAACTTTAGACCGCTCCATTCGCACCACGAAGAGAAGAGGCTCTGCTGACGGTATACTACGCCTTACGCATCGCTGGTGACTACTTTGGAGGACAGTAACAGGTGCAAACATGTAACTCTCTTGTATCGGATAAGGATAAATAGTTGCCACTATTTAAGTTCAATACCTCGTACATTCACGTACCTGATCAAATCTCCATTTTTTTCTCTGATGTCTTCACATTTTCAATTTTTAGTATGCTTGTAGCCTTTAATAACAAGAACATAACCTGCCCCCCTCCCCGTATTGGCGTGTATGTCCCATTGATTTTGTCGGTTTTTATGTTTCTAATGTTCCCGTGTTGTTGGTGACGTCATCCAGTGGCCGTTTCTTGACGTTCATACCGCCGCTGTGGCCCATGTTAATGACGTCAACGGTTCATGTAAAGCATTGGATATACCGAGCTGAACAATCCGCCATTTTGAATCCCAAGCTCACAAGAGTGTTGCACGCTTCGCGTGGCGCAGGAAAGTGAATTTTGCTTAATTTATTGTTCCACAGCGTCAAAATGTTGGGTGTGCAGCTTCAAGCAGCTCAAATAATAGCAGACATGGTCGCTGTAAGTTTTATCGGTTTCCTTCAGATACAGATAGTCGTACAAGGTGGCTTGTAAATTCAAGGCGCATATGGACACCAAAATCGAACAACTATCTGTAATATAAGTAAAAAGGCTTTTTTCCTTTGTTTTAGAAACAGATGCGCTCACATGGTAATGAAACTATGTATGTAAGAAGTTGTTTTTATTTTAATCTTGCTGCAGATTATGTTTGCATAATACGACGTAACATTGTAAGTTTAAAATATGCTACTTTTCTTGATCTTATTTACAACATCTGTACAAAACCACAAGTCATCCCAAGGAACTGTTAATTTTCTAGAAAGATTAGATTAATAATACTTCATCGCGGCTTGTTAGTAACAAAAAAATGTCTGCGTTTTCTTTACTTTTTAAATAACTTCTGACAGATTTCTTTTAAAGCTTTTGAAACAGTCAATAAAATTAGTAATACACGTTGAGTACTCAAGCAATTCCTTCCCTTGCTGACATGAAATTTTTATGCCTGTTGTGTTCCATTGTAACTTTATTTCGTAGTTGTCTACGAATGCGACTCTTACGTGCCATAAACTTAACTGGATGTATCATGTATAAACCAGAAAATACGATACTGGTAAAGCATTTCAACTGTGTTTGGTAGGCATGTAGAACAGCAACGTATGACTAGCATGGAACGTAAGTGAATGTATCACATCTCGAAATACTCGTCTAATCACCTACTTTAATTTGCTTGTCGCTTAAAGTTAAAGGTAAGCCAATATATTTATTACGTTGTAATATTATCTGCGCAAGGAATGTGCATTTGATGGCCTTAATAGCGTATTAAAAAGCGTAAATATTCCGTAGAGTTTTAAGGAGCGCCTTCAACGTGGGATTCAAAATGGCGGATTGTTCAGCTTGTACTTTACAATGATATAGGTTCATTGGCGCGATATGGCCTTGTTATGTAATCCCGCACATGCTTCAGACCCCAGCGCGCTTAATCAATTCAGGTTGTTCCACTCTGTTTGGCCGAGTCACTCGTTAGTGTTTTCCAGTTTTTGCGACGCATGTTTACCCATCTTGCATTTACATCTCACAAGGTGTAGTGTCACGGCATCCTGGTGGTCCAGAGGAATGACATCGTTGTTGTGGTCTTCAGTCCTGAGACTGGTTTGATGCAGCTCTCCATGCTACTCTATCCTGTGCAAGCTTCTTCATCTCCCAGTACCTACTGCAACCTACATCCTTCTGAATCTGCTTAGTGTATTCATCTCTTGGTCTCCCTCTACGATTTTTACCCTCCACGCTGCCCTCCAATGCTAAATTTGTGATCCCTTGATGCCTCAGAACATGTCCTACCAACCGATCCCTTCTTGTAGTCAAGTTGTGCCACAAACTCTTCTTCTCCCCAATTCTATTCAATACCTCCTCATTAGTTACGTGATCTACCCATCTAATCTTCAGCATTCTTCTGTAGCACCACATTTCAAATGCTTCTACTCTCTTCTTGTCCAAACTATTTATCATCCATGTTTCACTTCCATACATGGCTACACTCCATACAAATACTTTCAGAAACGACTTCCTGACGCTTAAATCTATACCTGATGTTAACAAATTTCTCTTCTTCAGAAACGCTTTACATGATTATCGGAAATATGCACAAGAAAAGCTGCTTATAATGACTAATCTTCATTCACAACAAAAAAAAATTCAAATGTGTGTGTGAAATTTTATAGGACTTAACTGCTAAGGTCATCAGTCCATAAGCTTACACACTACTTAACCCAAATTATCCTAAGGACAAACAGACGCACCCATGCCCGAGGGAGGATTCGAACCTCCGCCGGGACCAACGGTTCAAAATGGTTCAAATGGCTCTGAGCACTATGGGACTCAACTGCTGAGGTCATAAGTCTCCTAGAACTTAGAACTACTTAAACCGAACTAACCTAATGACATCACGCACATCCATGCCCGATTCAGGATTCGAACCTGCGACCGTAGCGGTGCGCGGTTCCAGACTGTAGCGCCTACAACCGCTCGGCCACTTTGGCCGGCCACAGCCCATGACTGCAGCGCCTTAGACCGCCATTCACAACAGACTGTTTTGGTGTTTATTGCCATTGTCAAGTACCATATAGACTGATGTGACGTCGTAAAACTGTCAAGCTACTGTCAGACAATAATTACCGTATTATTTTCACTATATTTACGTCAGTTGCCGTCTAATCAAAATGCTGACAGTTATAAGACGACTGTTCAACTGTGTGTGCATTCCTAAGGGACCAAACTGCTTAGGTCATCGGTCCCTAGACTTACACACTACTTAAACTAACTTATGCTAAGAACAACACACACACCTATGCGCGAGGGAGGACTCGAACCTCCGACGGGAGGGGTCGCGCCACCCGTGAAATTGCGCCTCAAACCGCGCGGCCACATCACGCAGCAGTTGTAAGACAGTTCACTAGCGACGTAATATATTCCTCATATCATTCTAGACTTTCGAATGACAATAAATGGCCGGCCGAAGTGGCCGTGCGGTTCTAGGCGCTGCAGTCTGGAACCGCGAGACCGCTACGGTCGCAGGTTCGAATCCTGCCTCGGGCATGGATGTGTGTGATGTCCTTAGGTTAGTTAGGTTTAACTAGTTCTAAGTTCTAGGGGACTAATGACCTCAGCAGTTGAGTCCCATAGTGCTCAGAACCATTTGAACCATTGACAATAAATGCTGAAACAGTTTGTAGTTAACAAAGATTAATTGGTTCAAATGGCTCTGAGCACTATGGGACTTAATTTCTGAGGTCATCAGTCCCCTAGAACTTAGAACTACTTAAACTTAACTAACCTAAGAACATCACACACATCCATGCCCGAGGCAGGATTCGAACCTGCGACCGTAGCGGTCGCGCGGTTCCAGACTGTAGCGCCTAGAACCGCTTGGCCACTCCGGCCGGCAAAGATTAATTATTATCAGCAGCTATTCTGATGCATCTTTATAATAAATAAATAGTGTTCTTCGGAAAACAAACAAAAGGCTCATTTTTAATGGTAAAACACTTGAAGAATGCAGCGAATCTACTAAAGAGCGGGGTGTTGCTATGCGGTCTGGGTGGGATCCGGATCAGGTGGGACTGGCGGCGGACATCGAAATATTCAAAGAACGGCAACTCGTTTTCTAGTGTTGCGAGAAAGGGGACAGAGTACCACGGACATTTTACGCAATTTGGGGCGACAACTTTTAAAACAAAGGCACTTTTCGTTGCGGCAGGATGTTCTCGTGCAATTTCAGTCGCCAGCTTTCTTCTCCAACTGCGTAATTGCTTTGTTGGCGCCCTCCGGCGCAGGAAAAACGATCATCGCGATGAAATCAGAGAAATCAGAGCTCGGACGAAAACATTTAAGAGCTCGTTTTTTTCTGCACACCGTTCCACATTGGGACTGTAGAAAAAAAGCTTGAAGGTGTTTCCATGAACCCTCTGCCAAGCACATAAATTTGAAATGCAGAGTAATCACGTAGATGTAGATGTAGAAGATGGAATTCTCGGAATCTGTAGTCAATTGTGGTAACAACGACAATTGCAACGTACAGAGGTCAGACTTATCCGTCACAGTTTTCCCAGGAAAGAGAAATAGCCAGTACAGCTTCGCCTGTAACAATGTGCAAACTACAGGATGATTATAATTAAACTTTCAAACCGCTGTAGAAATAACATCACTGGTCAGAATGACGTTAAATTGCAACGAAATATTATCGGAGAAGGGGGAAAACGTATGCCTGAAGAAAAAGAAATAGCTACAAAATGTAGCAAAAAATGGCGCTGTAAGTATCACAATTTAATAGTGGTCGACGACAATTGACAAATGAATCATACAACAATGCCCAAGGAAGGTGTACGCTTGACGTTAAGGGGAGCCGGAGGTGGTCAAATCCAAAAAAATTACGATTTTTTTCTTTTTGCTACCGAAAATTAATTGGAACATTCCTCTATAATGTAAACTTTGAATTATTGTTCTACTCGCTCTAGAAGTGGAGTTATTACCATTTTCCCCCACGCCTGCAGAGGAAATGGGCGGCCGCTGTATGCATCTAACACCCTCTCGTGACTTCCTGGCGAACTGCTTGGGATTTTCTCGGCCTGTTACGCATACAGCGCCTTATGTTACGCATACAGCGAGTGTGCAAGGGTTGGCTACATTGTTTTCTGTGACAAATATTACCCATATTTCCTTACAGCTTACTCCTATTTTCCTCATAATTTACATCATCTTGCTCCATTTAATATTGTCGTACACTTTCGTTCTGGTTACGATGCCACGTTTTAGTAACCGTGTATATAAGAAGAGGAAGAACGTAGGGAAAAGAAAATTAACACTAATACCAAGTTGCGATACTACAATGAATAAGAGCGCGGAACATCGTCTCTTTGCTGTTTACCGTTTCGAATTAGTTCAAGCTGTTGTTGGTAGTATTATACTTCTTGTGTAAAGCGGGTAATATGCAGTATGTACAAGAATCAGGAGGGAACAATAAAACCAGTTTTTCATGACTTAGCACAGCCAGAATTGTTACACAAATGTCTACACGGAAAGACGCAGAATCCTAATGAGAGCGTAAACAATTTGATTTGGAAAGTGATTCCTAAAAGGGTGTTTGTAAGCGTAAAACACTGCACTTTGGCATTTATGATGCAATAGCAACCTACAACCAAGGGAACAGTGTGAAGTTGTGAAGGCATTAGGATTTACAGCTGGGGTGAACACTGTACGAGCACTAAGAAATATTGACAGAGAAAGGATAAGAGGAGCAGAAAGAAGAGAAAGGCATATGAAGTATGATGGAACAGGCCAGAAAAGAAGACAGAAGAGGAAGCTTTTGGAGGATGAAGAAGACCCTGATAATCCATCCTATAGTGCAGGAATGTATTGAGAAACTTTGATAGCCATTTCCCGTAAATTAGAATTTTTCGAATATAAGGAACATTTTCTCAAAATCCACTCAAGCTAGAGAGATGAAATTTTTATACAGCACTCCTAGTGGTCAAACTTACATTTTAACACAGCCATTTGGCAATATATTCAGTAGTTTCATTTCAGTTTAATTATAAAGCAATTATTTGTAAAAAAAAATTGGGTCATTAATAAAAAATAATAATTGGAAGGAAACTAGAAAAGATACTCCAAAATCCCTCAGTCATAACTGCAATACTAAACCACTCTATATGTAAAAAAAAATTCAAATTTTTCTATTTGGTAGTTTATTCATAAATGTTCCTCAAACTTAGTGATTTTAACATGGGCAGCATAGGCACCTCCGGCTCCCCTTAAACAAACTGTACCACTCAGTGGGTGTACAGGTGTGATACTCTCAGTTACGTAAGCCCATCCACCACGGCAAGGTCATATCACATCGGACGGGAAAAATCGGTTTTAAATTGTCCTGGGGCCAAAAACCGCATAAAAAGCGCCAATCACAACGGTTTTTAATTGTCCTGAGGCTAAAAACCGCATAAAAAGCATCAGTGAAAATCAAATCGGATTGTTAATTTCCATGTGACTGGCGCAAAACCTGTACAACATGCTGTCCACCGTTTTCTACAACAAGTTGAAACTCAGTAACAGCATGTTCCACAACCGATCGAACTGTTTCCGGGACCACGTTCAGAATGTGGCGCGCAATGTGCGCCTTCAGTGCAGCTAAGTTTGCAATCGGAACACTGAAGACAACATCTTCCAGACAGCCCCGCAGCCAGATGTCACACCGATTATGATCAGGTGATCGGGAGGGCCAGGCTGTAGGGAAATGGCGGCTGATAATTCTAGCATTTCCGATATGGCGCTGCTTAACTGGATTTGCAATGTGCGGAGGTGCGCCATGTTGCATAAAGGTGATCCCATTCACACATCCACGCTGTTGGAGAGCTGGAATGACGACCTTGAGCGAAAGACACTCGTAGCGCTTACCAGTCACGGCAAAGGCAACTTACATGCTCATTGTAAGTGTAAATAGCTTTCTCTATATCAGAATCCCTAAGAAACCCAAACTGCGACTCAGACAATATGTTATTTGCAATATTAGACAGTCCACCTCTACCAATCGAGCTATCAGTGACGTGCAAAGAAGTGAGGAAACGATAATTTTTACTAACAGTTTAATTTCATTGACTCACGCTATCCTTCTTTGTAACAGTGCGAGAGAATATCTTAGAGATAAATTATTGTTAACTTCAGGGTGCTAGACTTTTTTAATTAAGTAAGGGAATTTGGCCAGCAACGTGGTGGCATTTTGCCACTGCAACCAATTTTGGGAGAGTCTTGGGAGAGTCAGTCATGACAAAACTATACTATCTGGTGAGCAAGATGTATGAGACAGGCGAAATACCCTCAGACTTCAAGAAGAATATAATAATTCCAATCCCAAAGAAAGCAGGTGTTGACAGATGTGAAAATTACCGAACTATCAGTTTAGTAAGTCACAGCTGCAAAATACTAACGCGAATTCTTTACAGACGTATGGAAAAACTGGTAGAAGCGGACCTCGGGGAAGATCAGTTTGGATTCTGTAGAAATGTTGGAACACGTGAGGCAATACTAACCTTACGACTTATCTTAGAAGAAAGATTAAGAAAAGGCAAACCTACGTTTCTAGCATTTGTAGACTTAGAGAAAGCTTTTGACAACGTTAACTGGAATACTCTCTTTCAAATTCTGAAGGTGGCAGGGGTAAAATACAGGGAGCGAAAGGCTATTTACAATGTGTACAGAAACCAGATGGCAGTTATAAGAGTCGAGGGGCATGAAAGGGAAGCAGTGGTTGGGAAAGGAGTGAGACAGGGTTGTAGCCTCTCCCCGATGTTATTCAATCTGTATATTGAGCAAGCAGTAAAGGAAACAAAAGAAAAATTCAGAGTAGGTATTAAAATCCATGGAGAAGAAATAAAAACTTTGAGGTTCGCCGATGACATTGTAATTCTGTCAGAGACAGCAAAGGACTTGGAAGAGCAGTTGAATGGAATGGACAGTGTCTTGAAAGGAGGATATAAGATGAACATCAACAAAAGCAAAACGAGGATAATGGAATGTAGGCAAATTAAATCGGGTGATGCTGAGGGGATTAGATTAGGAAATGAGACACTTAAAGTAGTAAAGGAGTTTTGCTATTTAGGGAGTAAAATAACTGATGATGGTCGAAGTAGAGAGGATATAAAATCTAGACTGGCAATGGCAAGGAAATCGTTTCTGAAGAAGAGAAATTTGTTAACATCGAGTATAGATTTAAGTGTCAGGAAGTCGTTTCTGAAAGTATTTGTATGGAGTGTAGCCATGTATGGAAGTGAAACATGGACGATAACCAGTTTGGACAAGAAGAGAATAGAAGCTTTCGAAATGTGGTGCTACAGAAGAATGCTGAAGATAAGGTGGGTAGATCACGTAACTAATGAGGAGGTATTGAATAGGATTGTGGAGAACAGAAGTTTTTGGCGCAACTTGACTAGAAGAAGGGATCGGTTGGTAGGACATGTTCTGAGGCATCAGGGGATCACAAATTTAGCATTGGAGGGCAGCGTGGAGGGTAAAAATCGTAGAGGGAGACCAATACACTAAGCAGATTCAGAAGGATGTAGGTTGCAGTAGGTACTGGGAGATGAAGAAGCTTGCACAGGATAGAGTGGCATGGAGAGCTGCATCAAACCAGTCTCAGGACTGAAGACCACAACAACAACAACAACAACAACAACAACAACAACAACCAATTTTTACGAGCATTCTCATTCTCTGAAACACTCAAAAATAATTTTTCAAGAGTTGCTATGAATGTAATCTTAGAGTGATGTACAACATACCATTTTTAATCCATTTTCCGGAATGTAAATTTCGAAACAAGGCATCACTGTAAATTAGCTTTACGTCAGTAGAGCAGCGAGGTAGCCAGTGACGTCACAGTCATCACATGTCATCTTCGAAAAAATATGGCCATGTGATAAATAATGCCGTAAACCCGCACCACACAGTGAACTTTTCAGGATGAAGTGGTACAGCTTGAATTGCGCGTGGATTTTCCATTCCCCACATTCGACAATTCTGTGTATTGACATGTCCTGTCACATGAAAGTGGACTTCGTCTGTCCACAAAATCTTCCATGGCCACTCATTGTTCGCTTCCCTGCGAGCAAGAAATTCTAAAGCAAAGGTCTTTCTTGCTGGCAGGTCAACAGAACGCAACTCGTGCACATGGGTAATTTTGAATGAACAGCAAAGAAGGATGTTTCGTAGGATTTTACGCACCGTACTCATGGGTACGTCTAGTATTCGGGCAATTCTCCGCGCACTACACGTTTGCACACGACCATCGTCTCCTCGTGCATTGCTGTGGCCACTACAACGTACGTTCGAACGTAATAAATTACCTCGAAGAAAACGGTCTATTGACGCACACAGTCAACATAGGTTTAGAAAACATCGTTCTTGTGAAACACAACTAGCTCTTTATTCGCATGAGGTACTGAGTGCTATTGACATGGGATTTCAGATCGATTCCGTATTTCTGGATTTCCGGAAGGCTTTTGACACTGTACCACACAAGCGGCTCGTAATGAAATTGCGCGCTTACGGAACATCGTCTCACAAGGGAATGGTCAGACTTGTCATGTCGAAACCTGTGTTGCTTTTTTTACCACTGCGAGTTAACGTTGCAAGAAGTCTGTATGCAGAATTTTAGCTGCTGACATGACCTGGAAGTCTGTACACAATTGTATGAAGTAAGATATTATTGTCGCATGGTTTCCGCGCTTATAACTGCCTCTTGTACAACCCTGACCTCTCTCGCTACGTTATACCAACGCCATCTAGGGACAAGGTGGCGTCAGCTACACGCCGCTCTCTAGCCACAGCAATGAGAGGGCTGATTCCCCCAGTGAAAGCGATCGTATGATAATTAAACATTCGTTGACAAATATGGCTGATTGTTATCTACAACATTCTTTCCAAATAACTATGAAATAGACACAAATAAATATACGTCCAAATTTTATTTCTTGTAACTACCGTAAAAATGCGAAATATTGATACAATATTCAAAACACAGGTTTTTTGTGCACCAAGAACATACAAGCAAAGACGACATATGACAGCCCTGCGAATCACAGACGTCCGTAGACAAAACAGTGCTGGTGTTAGGAATGAATCAGGCCCAGTATCAGCATATTTCGAGGAGTGCCACGCATATTTAATCAAATTCCGAAACCGTGGGTAGGAAAATTGATAATGTACTACTGATTGCAGCTTGAGAATATTGTCACGGTGATAGACAGGAAATTGCAGTGATCTGCACACAATAATTTTCTCTCTTAGTTTTCTGTAAAATGCCTTCCACTGACGGATAAATTCTCTGTCTAAAGGATGAATTACGTTCGTCGTGCCGGGTGGAATCTGAAGTATCTCTACTTCTTTGTCAGGGTGGGCTCGAAGTACAGCTTTTAATGAATCAGACCTTTTATGACCTGACCACGAATCTAGAAAGAGAAGATATTTGTTCCCGCAGAACGGAAGAAAAGCATGACGCATGAAAAGTGTAACGTTTTCATTTCCCATTTTTCCAGACTTCGATGCGTCTGCCACAAGATTGTTTGCGTAGAACATTGTTCTTTTGACACGTGGTCCAAAACGTCCAGTTCGTTCTTGAAGACACACATATAGTTTAGGCAGCAATGAGCCATCCAGACTAATTATGGCCATTATAGTGTATGAATGGGTGAGTGCAGTCGTGGACTGCTCAATCGTCTCAACATGTTTTTCCCCTTTGAATGACAGTGTTCTTTTCGCACGCATTTCTTTTTGAAAACCTGACTGATCTGCATTGTACACGTACGGTTCACTAAAACTAGCGATCTTATTTTTTGCATTCGAAAGTAAAGCTTCTATCATTTCGATTTGTGTCACTTCATTTTACGACCTGTTTCTCGATACAAATTTTGTTATTTTTCATGCCACAATTTTATGTGATCTTTTGAAGCGACTAATCCAACTTTGAGAAGCTGTAAATTCTTCATTGCCTATCGCGTTGGCAATCTCTAACGCCCAATCACGCAAAGTTGTATCGCTGACACTAAGTGACTGTTGTCTGGCATCGGTAAATAGCTCAAAAAGTCGCGCATTTATCTCCGTCGCAATTTCCAGTCGACTCTTACGTCGTCCAGCGATTTCCTTTTTCCGTCTATACAATTCACGTACAGAACGGACAAAGCGATACTTATTTTGAACTGTACTGACACGTAGGCGTTTCTCACCACTTTCGTTCAACCAATACGTCACCCCCTTTTTTTTCTGATAAGGCAATTGTACTTGCTAGTGTTACTTTCGGAGATAACTGATGATGGTTCGTTGCACTATCACTCGAAGAATCTTCATGAGTGCAACTTTCGTCGGTGTCTTCGCCGTCTGTAGATTCACAGTCTGCAATATCGAGAGTTTCAGTTGTTTTAGTCACACGTCTGCGCCATTTACATGCTCGTCTAGGAGTTTAACAACCATGTCGCACAACACATAGTCTTCACGCGTGCTTTCTGTCGATTGTTTCATTTGGCGTCTGTGGTATATCTCCATGGCAAGCAGCAAAACATTTACAGGGATCGCCATCACCTGTGAGGGGAGATTGAATGTTCACCGTAAAGTGGCTTGCGGAATATAGATGAACATGTACAGAACATCTTTCACATCTCTAATCAGTTTCTGGACGGTATGTTTCGACATACGTACCAGAAATTAAAAGGACGTGCATGCCACAGAAACGAATATTCTTTTCCTCTCTCCACCAAAACCGTGCAGCGATGTTCCTCTTTAGTGAACGCCGTGATAAGACGGCCGCACTTGCCGACCATGCGCACAACGCCCACGACTCGCCATTTCCAGGGGTGGCCAGCCGTCACTACAAGCGCCAAGCAGGAAACACAGCCATGTTCGTGATTTTTTTTAGGTGACTTCCAATTCATGTCAGCAGCTACAATTTTGCATACGGACCTTTTGCACAGTTAAATAACAGTGCTAAAAAAAGCAATACATGTTTCGGCATGACAAGTCTGACCATTCCCTTGTCAGTTATGTGACTCGATCTGTGATTTGCTGTCAGAGAGGTCACAGTTCGTTGTTATTGGCGGAAACTCATCGAGTAAAACAGAACTGATTTCTGGAGTTCGCCAAGGTAGTGTTAAGGGCCTTTGCTGTTCCTTATCTATATAAACGATTTGGGAGACAATCTGAGCAGCCGTCTTCGGTTGGTTGCAGATGATGCTGTCGTTTATCGTCTAATAAAGTCATCAGAAGATCAAAACAAACTGCAAAAGATTTAGAAGAATTATCGAATTGGTGCGAAAAGAGGCAGTTGACCTTAAATAACGAAAAGTGTGACGTCATCCACGTGAGTGCTAAAAAGAACTCGTTAAACTTCGGTTACACGACAAATCACTCTAATCTAAAAGCCGTAAATTCAACTAAATACATAGGAATTACAATTACGAACAATTTAAACTGGAAGGAACACATAGAAAATATTGTGGGGAGGCTAACCAAAGACTACGTTTCATTGGCAGGACACTTAGAAAATGTAACAGACCTACTAAGAGGACTGCCTACACTACACTTGTCCGTCCTCTTTTAGAATACTGTTCGCGGTGTGGGATCCTTACCAGAAAGGACTGACTGAGTCCATAGAAAAAGTTCAAAGAAAGGCAGCACGCTTTGTATTATCGCGAAATATGGGAGAGAGTGTCACAGGAATGATACAGGATTTGGGATGGACATCATTAAAAGAAAGGCGTTTTTCGTTGTGACAGAATCTCCTCCCGAAATTCCAATCACCAACTTTCTCCTCCCAATGCGAAAATATTTTATTGACACCGACCTACATAGGGAGGAACGATCACAAAGATTAAATAAGGGAAATCAGAGCTCGTATGGAAATATATAGGTGTTCATTCTTCCCGCACGCTATACGCGATTGGAATAATAGAGAATTGTGAAGGTGGTTCGATGAACCCTCTGCCAGGCACTTAAATGTGATTTGCAAATGGTTCAAATGGCTCTGAGCACTATGGGACTTAACTTCTGTGGTCATCAGTCCCCTAGAACGTTGAACTACTTAAACCTAACTAACCTAAGGACATCACACACATCCATGCCCGAGGCAGGATTCGAACCTGCGACCGTAGCGGTCCCGCGGTTCCGGACTGCAGCGCCAGAACCGCACGGCCACCGCGGCCGGCCGCCTTTGGTCGACTGCTACTTTACTGTTTATAGAGAGACAACCAGCGTCCCTAAATTGTCGATTTTTTTTTTGAGTAATCAGTTTTCTAAATCGTTTCATGCAGCCCGCCACGAATTCCTTTCCTGTGCTAACCTCTTCATCTCAGAGTAGCACTTGCAGCCTACGACCTCAATTATTTGCTGGAATTATTCCAATCTCTGTCTTCCTCTAGAGATTTTTACCCCCTGCAGCTCCCTCTGTGACCTTGGAAGTCATTCCTTGATGTTGTAACAGCTGTCCTACCATGCTGTCCCTTCTCACTGACAGTGCTGTCCACATATTCCTTTCCTCTCAGATTCTGCGCAGAACCTCTTCATTCCTTACCTTATCAGTCCGCCTAACTTTCAACATTCGTCTGTAGCACCACATCTACAATGTTTCGATTCTTTTCTGTCCAGGTTTTCCCACAGTTCATGTTTTACTACCATACAGCGCTGTGCTCCAAACGTGCATTCTCAAAAATTCCTTCTTTCCTTGCCCAGGAATCCCCTTTTTGCCAGTGCTGGTCTGCTTTCGATGTTCTCCTTGCTCCATCCGTCATGTGTTATTTTGCTGCTAGTTAGCAGAATTCCTGAACTTCATCTGCTTGGTGACCATCAATCCTATTGTTATGTTTCTCGCTGTTCTAATTTCTGTTAGTTCTCATTACTTTCGTCCTTCTTCGATTTACTCTCAACCCATATTCTGTACTCACTAGACTGCCCATTCTATTCAGCAGATCTTGTAATTCTTCTTCACTTTCACTGAGGATAACAATGTCATCAGCGAGTCTTCTCATTCAGATCATTTCTCCTTGAATTTTAATCCCATTCTTGAAACTTTCTTCGATTTCCATCATTGCTTCTTCGATGTATAGATTCAACAGTAGTGGCTATAGTCCACACCGCTATCTTACAGCCTTTTTAATCCGAGGAATTCCTTATTGATCTTCCTCTCTTATTATTCTCTCTTGACCGTTGTACATATTGTATATTACCCGCCTCTCCCTATAGTTTAACCCAGTTGGCCTCAGAATTTCGAACATTTTGCACCATTTGACACTGTCAAACACTTTTTCCGGGTCGGCGGATCCTATGAACGTCTCTTGATTTTTCTGTAGTCTTGCTTCCATTATCAGCCGCAACGTCACAATTGCCTTTACATTTTCTAAAGCCAAAATGATCGTCATCTAACACATTCTCAGTTTTCTTTTCCATTCTTCTACATATTATTCTTGTCACCAACATGTATGCATCAGCTATTAAGCTGATTGTACAGTAATTCTCCCATTTTTCAGCTGTTGCAATCTTCAGCATTGTGTGAATAATATTTTTCCAAAAGTCATGAAATCTACACGCCAACATGAATAGTTGTTTTGTTACCACTTCCACCAAATGATTTTAGAAATTTGATGGAATGTTATCTATCCGTACAGACTTATTCGATCTTAAGTCTTCCGAAGTTCTTTTAAATTCTGGTTTTAATACTGGATTCCCTGTCTCTTCTATATCGACTCTTGTTTCTTCTTTTATCACGTCGCCAGATAAGGCTTCCCCCTCATAGACGTCTCCAATGTATTCTTTCCACCTATCCACTCCCTCCTCTCATGTAACAATGGAATTACCGTTGCACTCTTAGTCTTACCGTCCTTGCTTTTAACAATACTGAAAGCTGTCCTTCGGACGATCATTTCTTTTTCGATTTCTTCACATTTTTCATGCTTCCATTTCGCCTTAGCTTCCCTGCACCTCTTATTTACTTCATTCGTAAGCGACTTGTATTTCTGTGTTCCTGAATTTCCCTGAACACTTCTGTACTACTTCTTTCATCTATCAACTGAAGTATTTCTCCTGTTACCCATGGTTTCTTCGCAGTTACCTTCTTTGTACCTATGTATCTTTCCAACTTCTGTGATTGTACTTTTTAGAGGTGTTCATTCTTCTTCAATTGTATTGCCTACCGAGCTATTTCTTATCGCAGTATTTATAGCCTTAGGGAACTTCAAGAGAATTTCGTCATTCCTAAGCGCTTCTGTGTCCCACTTCTTTGCTCTTTGATTCTTTGTGACTAGTCGATTAAACTCAGATTACTCTTCATCACCACTAAATTGTGATCTCAGTCTATATCCGCTCCTGGGTGCGCCTTACAATCAAGTATCCCATATCAGCGCGCACTCCACTGCAGAGTGAAAATTTCATTCTTGAAATCCAGAAGATGCATAAATCTGATTCTTGGCACTTATGTTTTAATGCGTGGTTTTCCTTCACGCCTGCCAATTTCTTCTCTTCAACAGGTTGAAGTCCGGTAGCACCGGAAAATGCGGAAAGATTCCTTTTCCAGTCATAGTTTTCCTCGATATATAACACACTCTGATGCTGGACATTCTTCATCTCATTACCAAGTGGACCCCATTTTTAAGTATTTGTCATTACTCAGCCGCACTTTTGTGTTCTTCCTACTGCATGATGCCGAGAAGCAGAGGTTTGGTACTGACTACACTGCGGTGACAAAAACCATAGAATAGCGATGTGGCTATTAAGACATGGTGGTAGAATCGGGTACAAAAGGTATAAAGCGGCAGTACGTTGGCAGAGCTGCCATTTGGACTCGGATGATTCGTATGAAAAGTTTTTCGACGTGGTTATGGCCGCACGACGAGAATCAATAGACTTTGAACGGAGAAGGGTAGTTGGAGGTAGACGCATAGGACATTCCTTTTCGGAAATCGTTATTGACTTCAATATTCGGATATCCAAGAATTCAGAATTTCAGACATTACCTCTAACCACGGACAAAGCAGTGGTCGACGGCAGAGAGCAGCGGCGTTTGCGTAGAGTTGTCAGTGCTAACAGACAAGCAGCACTGCGAAAAAAACCGTAGAAGTCAATATGGTACGTACGACAGTGCGGCGAAATTTGGCGTTAATGAGCTGTGGCACCAGACGACCGACACGAGTTCCTTTGCTAACAGCACGACATCGCAGACAACGCGTCTCCTGGTGTAAGAGGTCCGAGCAGATGTAATTTCGATGTATTGCTCATGCGCTGCCTGCGATATGCAAGGTATAAGAGAATCTCTGACCAGAGAGCAGTGTTGACTGCAGTAGGAACTGTGTAGCTGTAGCAGTAAGTTGTTGCTAGTCTGCAGTCTGCTCTGGTCTGGTCTGGTGTATCGTGTTGGCTGGCCCGGTCGTGGTGCAGCGATGCCGGAGCCTGAGTATTATTGTATAAGGTAAAAAGCAGCCTCGCGCATATGTAGTAATGTTATCTCAAGTCCCATGTAAATGTTTTAAAACCCTCGTAATAATAATCTTCCTCATAAAAAGTAACTTTTAACAACCATTCATTTCAATTTAAAGAATTTACTAATTTCTCCCATCCATGATCATCCCGATTGTTGCAAAAGAAAAAAAAAATCTGTTGCTTCCTTTCATAAATGACAGATCTATCGGCCAGCATTGCACAGGCCTGTGCCAGAAAAATTTATTGTAAGACCAGATATATATGCGTTATCCGGCGACTTCACTGAGGTAAGAATTTTTTTTTTTTTTTATTCAGAAAGATCTTTCAGGGCCATGACGCAGCACTGCTGTCGTCCAAAATTTACCAGGTTAAATTCACAGTCAATTATTGAAAAGTTATAAGTGAGCGACAATTTAATTGAGAGGTTAGTTACATTGTATAATTACCAGGTTAGTGAATTTATTTTTTGTTGGGACGTTACACATGAATGTGAATGACATAATTATAATTTTTTACTGTTGAGAGGTTTAGGAATTTTTCTGTTTAGAGGTTACACTAAAATGTGAATGAAAATTTTGTGGGAAGGTTAAATTAGATTCATATTCATATTATTTGTTTTATTTTGTGGGGAGGTTACACTGGACTCGTGACGGCCGACCGCTGTGGCCGAGCGGTTCGAGGCGCATCAGTCCGGAACCGCGCTTCTGCGACGGTCGCAGATTCGAATCCTGCCTCAGGCATGGATGTGTGTCTTATCCTTAGGTTATTTAGGTTTCAGTAGTTCTACGTCTAGTGGACTGATGACCTCAGATGCCAAGTCCCATAGTGCTCAGAGCCATTTGAAATATTTTTGACTCGTGACCGTGTCGGTTGGACCACAGACGACTGGAAATCGTGCCCTGGTTAGGTGAGCCCCGATTTCAGTTGGTAAGAACTGATGGCAGGCATCGAGTGTGGCGCAGACCCCACGAAGCCATGGATCTAAGCTGAAAGGGATAGGTGTGGCACCATAATAATGTGGGCTGTGTTTACATGGAATGGACTGCGTCCTCTGGTCCAATTGAACGATTCGTTGACTGGAATCAGTTACGTTCGCCTAGCTGGAGACCATTTTCAGCCCTTCATAGATGTCATGTTCCCAAACGACGACGGAATTGATACGGTTGACGATGTGCCATGTGACCTGGCCACAGTAGTTCGCGATTGGTTTGAAGAACATTCTGGACAATTGCAAAGAATGATTTGGTCACCCAGATCACCCGTCATGAATCCCATCGAACATTTAAGAGACGTAATGGAGAGGTCAGTTCGCACACAACAGCCTGCACCGGCAACACTGTCGCCATTACGGACGGCTATAGAGGCATCACACCTCCATGTTTCTGCAGGGGACCTCCAACGAGTTTTTGAGTCCATGCCACGTTGAGACATTGGGAGGTGTCCCATGACTTTTGTAGCCTCAGTGTATGTGATTGTTCATCTGTATCTACTTACATTTCAGACAAATTACTTAACTGTTGCTCTGGATCTGCCAAACGTCTCTTTCTGATAATGCATTTATCCAGTTCAGATGACTTTTAATTATATCATTTCGAAAGAATTAAAATAACGACACATGTCGCGAAAGAAACAAACAGACTGAACGAACGTTGTGCGAACTCCCACTATCGTGTAACCTCCCCACAGTAAAATAATATAAATAATATTCACATTTAGTGTAACCTCCCAACAGTAAAAAATATAATTATTTATAGCATTCAGCGTAACCTCCCACAGATAAATTCCGTAACCTACCAATAATACAATGTGACTAACCTCTCAATTAAATTGCGACTCACTTAAATAACCTTTCAATAATTGACTATGAATTCAAACTGGTAAACTTTGGACGTCAGCAGTGCTGCGACATGGCCCTGAAAATTCATTTCGAATAAATTGAAAAATCTTACCTCAATTAGGTCGCCGGATAACGCGTATACAGGGTGAGTCACCTAACGTTACCTCTGGATATATTTCGTAAACCACATCAAATACTGACGAATCGATTCCACAAACCGAACGTGTGGAGAGGGACTAGGTAATTGGTTAATACAAACCATAAAAAAATGCACGGAAGTATGTTTTTTAACACAAACCTACATTTTTTAAATGGAACCACGTTAGTTTTGCTAGCACATCTGAACATATAAACAAATACGTAATCAGTGCCGTTTGTTGCATTGTAAAATGTTAATTACATCCGGAGAAATTGTAACCTAAAGTTGACGCTTGAGTACCACTCCTCCGCTGTTCGATCGTGTGTATCGGAGAGCACTGCAACATACATCGCGTTTCTACAGAATGATCTGCCAACGTTGCTCGAAAATGTCCCACTGGAAACGCGTCGACATATGTGGTATCAGCATGATGGTGCACCTGCACATTCCGCAATTAACACTAGGCTGACCCTTGACAGGATGTTCGACGGGTGTTTCATAGGACGTGGAGAACGCATAAATTGGCCAGCCCGTTCTCCTGATTTTACACCTCTGGACTTCTTTCTGTGTGGTACGTTAAAGGAGAATGTGTAGCGTGATGTGCCTACAACCCCAGAGGATATGAAAGAACGTATTGTGGCAGCCTGCGGCGACATTACACCAGATGTACTGCGGCGTGTACGACATTCATTACGCCAGAGATTGCAATTGTGTGCAGCAAATGATGGCCACCACATTGAACATCTATTGGCCTGACATGTCGGGACACACTCTATTCCACTCCGTAATTGAAAACAGAAACCATGTGTGTACGTGTACCTCACACCTCATGGTAATGTACATGTGCGTCAGTGAAGAAGACCAATAAAAAGGTGTTAGCATGTGGACGTAATGTGCTGTTCCAGTCTCTTCTGTACCTAAGGTCCATCACCGTTCCCTTTGGATCCCCTCTCCTCACGTTCGGTCTGTGGAATCGATTCGTCAGTATTTGATGTGGTTTACGAAATATATCCAGTGGTAATGTTAGGTGACTCACCCTGTATATCTGCTCCTATAAGAAATTTTCCTGGCGCAGCTCAGTGCAATGCTGGCAGATATATTTGTCATGTATAAAAGAAACAACTGATTTTTCTTTTCCAATAATCGGGATGACCAAGGATTGGAGAAATTAGTAAATTCTTTAAATTAAAATGAATGATTGTCAAAAGTTACTTTTTATGAGAGAGATTATTATTAAGAGATTTTTTTAAAAACATTTACATAGGACTTGATATAACAATACTACATATGCGCGAGGCTGCTTTTACCTTATACTACAACGCTCAGGCTCCGCCATCGCTCCACCACGACCGGCCCAGCCAACACGATGCACCAGACTGCTCGCTAGCAACTACTTACTCCTACTGCCACACAGTTACTACTGCATACAACACTGCTCTTTGGTCTGAGATTCTCTTACAGGTTACATATCGCAGGCAGCGCGTGAGCAATCCATCGAAATTACATCTGCTCGAGTGCGCTCGCATCAAATTCCTTAATCATGGACCTCTTACAATCGCCAGTCGAACAGCTTGTTAAGACATGGGACGATATAGAGCGTCAGTGTACAGCAGAACAAGACACGTCTACTGCCACAATTGGAAGTAATATCCGCAAAACAGTGAAAGTTAACATACCAATCATTCGTTTAGGACTTGATCTATGGCTACATCGAACGAAGAGAAGGATGTTTTGCATTTTTTAATTTTATCCCAAGTTTTTCATTTGTTTTACATTCTGAATTTACTAGTTCCACAAAACCCTTTGTACCGCTCCTCGACACCCTGACGTTTGTTAGTCCAAAGTTCTTCGTGCAGATCGCATATATGTGAACAAACTCTGTATTATCTTATCTCAGTTATTAGATTACCATCCTTTCTGCATGTTTACTCACGTAGGTACTGCATGCGGAAGCATATAAATCTCACACACTCGAAAATGTTTCGTAAAACTTGATAGCTTATCGTGTGTTGTAGCTACTAGCACTCAACTGGCTTATCAAGACGTTTGTCTGTAGAAAGCGCGCAAAATGACTGCGATTCTCAGAAGGTTTTCTTCTAAATGTCAATCCCCGATTGGTTGCGCAATTACCTAACATGTACGCTGATGTATGCTAGCTCAGTATGTTCAACACTTCGTATTGTCTCGCCATCGTTCATCCTCTAAGTTGATGTTCCTTTGCTCTATCCGAAATGTAATTACTGCACATGTCTGGATCATTAAAGCTACACTTTCAAAATAACAACAATACATACACAGCATATCAAGCAATGAATAAGTCACGGCAGTTAGCACAAGTTTTCTTTCCTCGCGCTGACAAACACATGATTGTTAAATTCGATTATCGTCAATGTTAGGTGTAAATCCGTAAATGATTACAAGATGTAGCTTCCAAACACTTGTGAAAATCTTGTTGTATCTTCATTTATAGTTTCCTAGGTAAACAAAAGTTAAGAATTTTGTCCTATAGTTGTATACAATCGAATTTATTGTGTTTCTGCGAATTTCATAACCAGCCTAACTTAACATTTGTCATAAACTATACCACATACATTTCATTTTCAGAAACTGCCAAATTACAGTGATCATCGCTCATTTACCAGTCGCCATCATAATAGTGGATTTCGTAATATTTAAGAAGGATCAGTTGCCACACTGGACACAGCAGAACCAGAGACTGAAGGGTCACACGTCATCCTCATACGCCACTAGGTAGGTGCAATTTACTTGCATGTACGTTTGGACACAGAAAACATAAGAGAGTCGTTGCAAATCAAAAATAAACTGACTCCGTTCAAGCATTAATGTTTATAGCTAATATACAAATTAATGATGTAATGAAACAAATCGTTTTGGAAGAATCACAGAAGTAAAAGTATATGAACAATTATTGTTAGTGTGCTGTTTGAGGCTCTCCCAGTGCTGCATCTGCTTGATAGGTTCCTGGGAATTTCGCCGGATAATATTGTAGAAACCGCACAATATTTCAGCGAGACAACTGCCCGCCATCTTCAGGTGCTATTGTCGCGTCGCTTTTTTTTTTCTTTATTGTGATTTCATTCCCCTGCCCCATATGGGCAATGGAGGGCTGTCAGCGGCACAATCCGCCGCTCTTCAGCCGAGTGACATGGCAACTAAAATAAGAATAAAATGTTACATACATAAGGCGATAAAAAAGGGGAACATAAAACAGAGTAAAGGGAGAAAATGGAGGTAAAAATAGACTGACATGGAGACGTTCATGGGGGACAGTTAAAAAAGTCACCAGAAAGTTAAAAAACACAGTTGGCGATTCTTAAAATACAGAGAAGACACTGAATGGACATGCACAGGTTAAAAGTCCGCCACAGTATTAAAAACACTCCAGAACACCACATATAAAACCAACTTGTAGCACACACGACGAAGAATAAAACTGCCAGGTGGGACCTGCTGAGGGAAAGGTCGGAGAGGATGGAAAAGGAGGGGAGAGCAAGGGCAGAAGGGGAAGTGGCGGGATGAAGAGAGTAGGAGCGTCAGCGGGTACACGGAGAGGCAGAAGACACGTGGGGTGGGAGATGAAGAGGAAAGACAGGGCTGGAGGGAGTGCAGAGACAATGAAAGGGGGCACAAGAGAGGGAGGGGGAGTAGGAGGGGGAAGCCGCTCAGGAGGAGAGAGGGGGAGGAGAGGGAGCCCTGAGGAGGAGGCAGGAAGATGGGGTTAGTTGGTAGGAAGGGTAGATGTCAGGGTGAAGCTCATCATCCGGGAGGGGTAGATGGTGGAAGTTGCATTGGGAAAGGAGATGAAGGGTGTGGAGATGGAGAGAGGGTGGGACACAACAGTAAAGGCGCAGCAACTGGTTGGGGGTGGAAAGGGAGACACCAATGGGTGAGGGGGATCAAGATGGTGGACAATACATAGTGTACGGATGTGTTCAAGGAAAAGGAGAAGGTGGGGGAAGGGGATGAGGTCGTAGAGGATGCGCGTGGGGGATGGAAGGCTGATGCGGAAGGCGAGGTGGAGCGCATGGCGTTCGAGGATTTGGAAAGCTTTATAGAACCGGGGAGGGGTGGAAATCCAAGCTACGCTGGCATAACAGAGGATGGGGCAGATCAAGGATTTGTAGGTGTGAAGGATGTTGGAAGGATGCAGACCTCATGTCTGCCCGGACAGGAGTTTCAGAAGGCGGAGGCGGTTGTGAGCTTTGTTTTGGATGGTAAGGATATGGGGAGTCCAGGTGAGGAGGCGGTTCAGTGTGAGGCCAAGGTATTTGAGGGTAGGAGTGAGGTGGATAGGACGGCCATAAATGGTGAGGTAGAAATCACGGAGGTGGAAGGAGCGAGTGGTGCGGCCTATGATGATCACCTGGGTCTTGGAGGGATTAACATGGAGGAACCACTGGTGAATTGGTCAAGGTGGGTTTGGAGGGTACGTTGGGACCGTTGAATAGGATAAAGGGCTAGGAAGGCGGTGTCATCGGCAAACTGGAGAAGATGAACAGGTGGGGGAGGTTTGGGCATATCAGCAGTGTACAGGAGATAGAGGAGGGGGGAAAGGACAGAACCTTGGGGCACGCCGGCAGAGGGATAGAAAGTACGGGAGTTGGAATTGTGGATAGTCACATAGGAGGGACGATGGGAGAGGAAGGAAGCAACGAGACGGACGAAGTTTATGGGGAGAGCATAGGTCTGGAGTTTGAAGAGGAGCCCGGGATGCCAGACACGGTCATAGGCGTTCTGGAGATCAAGGGAAACAAAGACAGCAGAGCGACGGGATTTAAGTTGGAGGGAAAGAAGATTGGTAAGGTTAAGGAGCTGGACGTCAGCGGAGAAGGAAGGCCGTGAGCCACATTGGGTAAGGGGAAGGAGGTGGTGCTGGTTAAGGTGGCGGTGAATACGGTGAGAGAGGAGGGCCTCGAAGACCTTACTGAACACGGAGGTGAGGCAGATCGCGTCGCTGAGAAGCTCGCCAATTTATATGTTGGCTTTCTAGAACAGCGCAGGCGCCAGCGGGGGCATAACGTCATCGAAGACCAATCGTAGACGGCGTCGAATACCAGAGCCCTCTGCTGGAGAAACGGGTCGCGGTCTGCGGAAGCGCGCCGCGGCGCGGGAAAATGCGGCCGGGAGCGACGGACCCCGTTCGCGCGCGCGGGGTGTTGGCGCTTGATTTAAGCATCTGCGCTAAGGCTTCCCATCTGCGTTGACTCGGTGCAGTTGCTAATTGTGACTGATGATTCCTTAGTGCCACCAAGGCTGGCTCCCAGGCTCTGCTCAGGTGAAACACCGTGTCTCTGTTTATTGGATCACTGCTTATACGTATTTCGACCACCTCTTTGATGATGGAGTCCCAGTATGTGGAAGCATACGAGAGGATCTTGGTTTCTTCATAGTTCATGCCGTGTCCCGTGTCAAGGCAGTGTTCAGCAACCGCAGATTTCTCTGTCTGACCCAACCTCGTGTGACGTTTACGTTCGTCGCATCTGACTTTAACCGTACGACACGTCTGGCCTATATAAGACTTCCGACAGTGGCACGGGATTTTATATATTCCTGGTCTCCTCAGGCCGAGGTTGTCTTTAACAGAGCCCAGCATTGATTGCACTCGTGCTAGAGACCGGAAAACACATTTAATCCGGTATTTCTTGAAAATTCTGCCCATCTTAAAAGACACGCCACCGACATGCGGTAGAAAAACCAACCCCGTGGTGTTCTCTGCTTCTTCAGGCTGTTCTTAAGGTTTGGGGCGTTCAGGTCGAATTGCATTCCGGATCTGCTTCTCTGAGTACCCATTCTGGGCAAACACAGAGCGGAGATGGCTAAGCTCTGCCGATAAGCTGTCCTGATCTGAGATGGCTCTAGCGCTATACACTAGCGTCCGTAATACACCGCTGCGCTGTGAGGGATGATGACAGCTCGTAGCTTATAAATACAAGTCTGTGTGCGTAGGATTCCGGAACACACTTTGACCCAAGGAGCCGTCTCCTTTTCTACGAACCAAAACATCCATAAACGGGAGCTCACCATCTTTCTCTACCTCCATGGTGAAACAGATGCTTGGAGGTAGGGAGTTCAGATGTTCCAGAAAAGAAGGAAGCGTTGATGTCCCATGCGGCCATACCACAAACGTATCCTCTACATATCTCCAAAAACAATTGGGTTTCAAAACCGCCGTCTGAAGTGCTTTGTCCTCGAAATCTTCCATAAAAAGATTAGCTACTATGGGAGACAGAGGGCTACCCATAACAACACCGTCAGTCTGCTAAAAATACTGGTCGTTGAATAAAAACTAAATCGAGGTAAGTACGTGTTTGAAAAGGTGTAAGATGTCCTCTTCCAGCTTAGCTCCTATGAGTTGTAATGAGTCCATCAGAGGCACCCGTGTGAACAAAGAGATCACATCGAAACTCACTAGTAAGTCGGTAGATTCAAGGCGCAGGTTCTTCAGTCACCGTATGAAATCTTCTGAGTTTCATGGGACTCAGAAGAGAAGCCAGATGTTTAGCTAGGTGGTATGTTGAGGCACCTATATTACTGACGACAGGACGAAGCGGAAGATTCTCCGTATGTATCTTTGGCAGGCCATAAAGTCGTGGCGGAACTGGTGGTGCTCGATCTCTTAAACTCTTCTTCAGATGGTCAGGAAGTTGGCTGGATTTGAGGCGAGCGGATGTCTTCCGTCGGATCTTTCTGGAGACGACGATATGCTGTATCCTGTAGTAAGCCCATCATCTTGCCAAAATAAGATGTAGCAGGCAGAAGAACAGTGGTGTTACCCTTGTCAGCTGGTAAAATTACTGTATCATTTTCTTCTTTTAAAGAACGGAGCGCTCCTCTTAATTCAACGGTGACGTTCTGCTTGGGTGCAGGCATCCTGGCTATTGATCTGCAAGCCTCTCGGCTCATTTCTTCAGCAGCATCATTCGGAAGTTTTAAAACACCTTGTTCAGCGGCACAGATGAATTCCTTGATGGGCAAGGTCTTGGGAGTAGGCGCAAAATTAAGTCCCTTTTCTAACACTGACCTTGCAGCATCACTCAGTGCTTTACCTGTGAGATTAACCACAGTCCGTCTGCTAAATTTCTCTTCTTGCAACGACCGGAGTGTAAGGCGTTGGGACTTAGAAGTTTGACACGCCGTGATTTGGTGCCGCGGCAGTCCGAAAGCGCCCAAGTAGAGCCGTCCAGCCATTCCCAGGAATCCGCTGACAGACGCGACGAGATCTTGAGATGAAGTTAGAGCAGGCTTCAGGAGACTTGGACCAATACTTGTCTAGTATAACGGATTCTCTCTCTCACCAGTGCCCTGATTGCTCGTTGTTTAATTCTCCAGGCCGCCGCAGAGTCCACATAATGGGTAAACTTGGAGAAAGTAGGTGTAGTTTGCTGGTCCCGACATCTCAGTTTTTACAACATTGTCCGGCGTAATTCCCGGGAACCTATCAAGCAATTATAGTTAGTGTTACTTTAATGCATTGTTTAAAAATCACAATACATATTCAGGCGCACGGAGCAGACATTCGACGAACAGGATGTGCTCATGTAAACGTAGGCTTCCGCGGCCGTTGTCACAGTCAATAAAATTTCTTCTGGGTTTGAGGCCGCATTGTCATCTGTAAAATACCGACGTTTCGGCGACTGTTGCAAGGCGCCTTCCTCAAGAAACGTCGGAATTTTACAGATCACAATGTGGCCTCAAACCCAAAAGAATTTTATTGAGGACGTGATAATGAGTGCTGAGGCAACTGAAAGCTGTTTGCATCTCATCAGCTGATCAAACACGCCTGTGAGTACTGTTCCTGACGGGTTGCCAAGGTGACTAGGATCAAGGTCACAGGCACCAGTGGTAACCTTCAGAAACACGTAATGGAGGAGTTTCTAGTGGAAGTTAGTATGGAAGTTAGAACATTAGGACGCTCAAATGTCGAGGAAAGCTTCCATGATCATACTGCAGACAGATATTGCGAAGGGCTGTGTGCACCCTGAATCAATGCAGAACGGAATAAAAGCTGAGAGAGGTAGAGATTAAAAGAGAGTAGAAATTCTGTAAGTAATCCAAGCAGCCAGAGTGCAGAGTCGCTCCTCAACAGTCACAGGAATTTCAGTATGAAGAACAGCTTACTGGTTGGTACTTCTCTCTTGTATTGCAGGGAGAGTGACCTTGACTGATGGTGAATTATTTGAAAGTGCTGATGATTTAGGCCAAGTGGCCAGAAGTTAGTAGACCGAATGGCAGGGGAAGTACACGTATAATGGCAGCTGAATGCGCCTGACGTTCTGTTAAGAGGTTTTGGTCTGACATCTCAGATCAGTTTGTTAGAAGAATAAAGGAACTGACTAAAGGTAATTCTATTTCAGCATATCAGTCCTACCAAATACATGAAAATTACTAACCTGCTATTAACTCATCTGTCCTATAAAGGCTGACAAACAAGCTAACTAAACCCAGATTGTCGTTAACGTCCTGACTGCATCGTGCAGGTAACATCAGAGCCAAAAGAAAAAATAAAAGATGGGGTAGGGAAACTGTGCTAGGACGCGAAAATGGGACGCATGCAGTAAGGTGGGTTTAGTTAATGTGAGGTGCATAATTGTAGAGTCTGAAAAAGACGAATCTGGAGTACCATACATGGTCAGGATTTCTCCAAGTCGAGGGGCCCAAAAATACAGTGGGGTTTTCTTTTTTTTTTTTAGTTCTTTCTTTTCTAATCTGGTGGGATAGGAAATGAGTGAAGTACAGGAGTTCGTCATCGTAGGTAGCCACACTGGTGAACAGGTGGAAAGTGTTGTTGCTGCAGGTGTTAATGGATGTGTCAGGAGAGGATGAATTAAAACACATTGCTAAAAACTTAGTTCAAATGGCTGTCATGGGAAGTTAATTCTGAGGTCATCAGTCCCCTAGCACTTAGAACTACTTAACCCTAGCTAACCTAAGGACATCACACACATCCATGCCCGAGGCAGGATTCGAACCTGCGACCGTAGCGGTGGTGCGGTCCCACACTGTAGCGCCTAGAACCACTCGGCCACCGCGGCCGGCAAAAACTCAGTGAGGCTGATGGAACTGTAAGAGGAAATGTCAGTATGGAGTTTGTGCGGCTTGAGGAAAAGGAAAACTACAATCCCGAAGGTCTTCCACGCTTCAGGATACGAAGATGTTGTGACAACAGTGTTGAAATGGTGAGTAAAAACGAGAGGCAATGTTCTTTTAGGTGGGCGGTCGTGACCAGGGGAAGTGATGCGAATTTTGTCAAGTATTTGGTGTCGTGTGCTGTGATTGGTGTATTTAATTCTATTTGTGGTATGACGACCTATCCGTTCTTTAGGTCTTTCAAATGTAATAACATGTCTACATCAAATGAGCTCAAGGCTATGTACATCGTGAAAGGGCATAAATTACACATACTGTTATCGTTGTTAACAAATTTACCATGGGCCACACCAAATCGCTTTTTGTGTACACTCTAAACATGAGAACTAAGATAGTTGGGGAGAAAACACATTTACAGAATTTCCGATATCATTGAAAAATCCAGCAATACAATCATCTGATTAATAATGGAGTGGGAAACTTGTTTATTGTGGTGTGCCACCGTAGTATGTAAGATCTACCCAAAAGACAGAGTGTCTTGGATGGTCATAAAAACATGGTATCAATAATTTGATGTATCTGATCTGAAATATCACTTTATACTTGAATACGCTGTAACATATTAACATCACATATGCACAAATCACATCCACAACATTGCTCATATACAGTCCGAACCAACAGAACAACTTAAAGAAGAAATTGCAATGAATCAATAAAAATGTATGTTCTGGTGTACTTGCCACTTATTACCCATCATTACTTCTATAAACATCTAATACTGTGAAATATGTTACGAAAATGTAAGTCACTGATGTTGATGTATCCATGCAGTTCCATGACTCTTAGAATATTTGGCTAGAAAGGCTAATTGGTTAGCTTTGATGAAACTGGTTACCCAGTATTCGTGGAGATTTACTAAAATACTTCGTTCATGTTAAAATACAGGTATTGTAAGTGTAAAAACTGTGTAAGACTTCACGTGATGCTCCCTCGTTTTCATGTGAAACAATATAACACAACGATAATGGGATAAGCACCATTTACATTATACAACCAGGATACCACGCTTCACTAGACTTTTGTTTTTCGTGTGTTAGTAAGTTTAAGGCAGTTGAATAATCTATGCATTATATGCACCTTATTGTAATATGACGTGTCACGCACTCCGCGTCTTCAATAAATGAAAGATTTTCTGAAATAGCTCAACTGTGCAATTTATTTCATGCACTTTTGTGTAATATTACATGTAACATCATCCTGGACATAAAGTAAGTCTATATAAGATTGTGTGTATACATATTCTTACATCTTACAAGACTGTGTTTCAGTATATTTCACTATGTATCAGGTTTAGACAAGTTGTGCACTATGACTTACACAAATTTTCAAGACCCTTGAACAGCAACAACAGTACGTTGTTTAACATAAGACAGATACATGGTATGAAAGTGACTCTGCTAACAGGTTAGTGAGAGGGCAAGGGGGGAGGGGCAGGGATGCCTTTACCAGCTAGCATATAATACTGGATGGAAATTATCTAAAAATCTATTTCTTAAATGTGTCTGATCATTTAGTAATTCGTCGAGGTGGTTTCTGAGGTGCAGTTCTGTGACCATTTCTGGTCTAAAACTAATAATGGTAACCACTTCTTGCGAGATAGCTAGTTCTTTTCTTTCTGTTCAATTGCTCTTGCAAGTCTTTTGCCACCTCTGATAATAGAATAACAACACCATTAGTAAACTTTAATGTTCTTGCTTCTTTCCCTGATGTTTAAGTCGTTTCCTAAAGTTCTCCTTGGATTCCTTTATTACTTGCTCACACACAGACTGAATATTATGCAAGCCAGGCTATAATCCTGTCTCACTCCCTTCTCGACCACAGATTCCCTTTCATATCCTTCGACTCCTACACTTGCAGTCTGTTTTGTGTACAAGTTGTAGATATCCTTCCACTCCCTATATTTTATCCCAGTCATCTTCAGAATTTCAAACAGTGTGTATTCCAGTCAGTACTGTCAACAACTTTCATTATATCTAACAATGCAATAAACCTAGGTTTGCCTTTCTTCAGACTGTCTTATGAGTCATAGGGTCATTGCAGGCTTCTGCATTTCTCTCTAACAAAACTGATGTTCCCCGATGTCGGCTATAACAGTTTCTCTGTTCTTCTGTAAATTATTCATGTCAGTATTTAGCAAGTGTACATTGGTAGCATTCATACCATTTAGCCCCTGCCTTGTTTGGAATTGGAATTATTACATTCATGTAGAAGTCTGGGGGAATTTCCCCTGTCGCATATTGTTGTATTCTCTTTTCCCACTTTTATCTCGTCTTGTTGTCTCTGTAGAGCTGTACCACGGGAAGCAAGGGGAGAATGTTAGTTGGTGGCCGGTATCCTCGTTCTGTAACACAAATTGCAGACAGTTAATAACTGGGTTCATTATTCACAAACATGTGTTGTGGTGCAAGCACTCTTCTGTATAGTCCACGTAGCCTCAATGCTGTTGAAGTAAAAATCCGCTATGTTCACTATTAGGTTGCCGTGTGCTGCCTGTCTTTGCTGGAGGCGAAGTCTGCAGCTCCGCCTCGGTAACACGCTGGAACTTCATGGCATATAGGCTCAAACTAACTGGCTAAACAGACAGGCTAAACTGGCCCTCCGGTGCGCTACGGCGATCCTAAATAACGGTGGCTGAGAGGGCGTTGGCGGTACGTTTCCAGCGAGTCTTGCCATTGGCCTCTATCGATACTCTCGTAACCTCTATGCTGCATGGTGTGCTGGTGACAGCGTACGCCAACACACATAGTTTGAACACCAAGTGCATTAGTTTCGTAAGTTCCGCTTTGTCAACTTTAGGTGCCTTACGTCTTTAACTGCTCCGTCAGTTTCTCCTCGCAGTATCATTTCTACAATCTCATGCTCATCTATTCCCATTTTCCTTTCTGTAATATCAGCTTTATGTTCGATTCCTTTGCATAGCCCTTCTCTACATTCAGTCCACTTTCAGCCTTCCCTTTGCTTAGTACTGGCTTGCCATCAGAACTCCTGATATTCATAACGATATTTCTCTTTTCTTCAAAAGCCTGTTTGATTTTCCTATGAGTAACATCTTTGTCCCACAGTAGTTGTTTCTATAAATTTGCGTTTCTTCTCTAGCCATTCCTGGTTCGCCATTAAGCACTTTCAGTCAATTTCAGTTTGTAGACATCTGTATTTCCATTTTCTTGCTTCATTTGCAGGGTATTTATACTCCCTTCTTTTGTCAAATAAGTTCAATATCTTTGTGTTATCCAATAATTTCTACTAGACCTCGTCTTTTTTTCTATTTGATGTTGTTCTGCCTTCATCATTTCAACACTAAAGCTATGCATCGTATTCTGGTGTATTCCATTCACTTATTTGACGATACTTCAACCTAATGTTAACAATCACGTTCAGTTCTGATAGATTGCTTCCCCTTTCATTCTTCTCCAGCAACATATGTCCCCCTACAATTTTTAGTACTTTTCCTTTCCCTACTATGAACTCCATTCCCTAATCCAAACTAAATTTTCATCTTCCTTAAGTATCTGAATAATTACTTTTAACTAGCCACATACTCATTCAGTTTCTTCATCAAGCATATAAACTTATATTACTGTGGTGGGCGTTATTTTTGTATCTCTCTTAGCTAAGGTAATGTGTACAGTATCGTAACTCGTCTTTTCTAATAATAGGAGCATTTATACAATCACTTACCCGCATCACAGATATTTATCACTTTCGAATGACGTTGAAAAGACACGCACCCAGTACTTACTATTAAATTCGTACTTAGCTGATTCTTCTGTTTTGGCGTCGTCGTCTCTTCTCAGGGGTATAATAATATCCATAGGTTTTACTTGCATGAAGAAGGCGTTCTATTTCCAGGACAATAAAGTGTGAAAATAAAAACAGTTTCTTCATCATATATTCTGCATACTTAATTTTCCCGATTACTGATCGCAATAATAATACAACTTCCACGTCCATGTTATTTTTAACTGCTCACGTGAGCTACAATTTCCAGTGTGTCCGCCAAATGACAATGACAGCTATAGAGATCAAATTTTAAATAGTTTCTGCTTCATTTACTGGTGCTGAAGATTTCACATTATGTTTTAGGCTTGATTACAGGACAGTGTGCTGTTCATCCTGGTTCATCCACACTGCAGATTTCTTATTCGTTATGAGACCTACTCCTGGATTATCCCTATTTGATTTTTCGTTGATGTACAGATCTGACCAGAAGTCCTGTTCCTCTTGCCACTGAACTTTACCAATTCTGTCAGCATATTCCTCTTTTTATATTCTGCAACCTATCTAGGAAACTAACATAACATTACATGCCCTGACCTCCAGAATGCCAGTTGTGTTATTCCCAACGATATCATCCTCTTGCTCAACGACAAATTTGATTAAGTTTAGTGGATACGCTTCAACCATGTCTCACTATGTACTCGGTTGTCGACTCACTTTGATGTACTTTGACGTTATAACAGAAGACACCTCTTCGTAATCACCAGTATTTTGACTGTTTCAGTGCCACATATCACGAATTCTTCTTTGTGCCACCCTGTTCATCTTAGACAGCACTTCCACTCTATATCCTCAATTATTTGTTTGGTGTATTCCAATTCCATCTTCCCCTACAGCTATTATTCTCTACAACATTGGCCTCACACTCGGGAGGATGACTGTTCAGATCTGCATCCTGGTTCAAATGGCTCTGAGCACTATGGGACATCTGAGGTCATCAGTCCCCTAGAACTTAGAACTACTTAAACCTAACTAACCTAAGGACAGCACACAACACCCAGTCATCACGAGGCAGAGAATCTGCATCCTGCTTTTGCGTGATTTCCCAATATCACTTAAGACAAATGCTGGGATGGTTTCTTTATAGGGACACATCCCATTTCCTTCTCCACCCTTCCTTGATCGGAGCTTGTTCTCTGTCTCAGATGTGCTCATTGTCGATTGGACACCAAACACCAATCCTCCATCCTTTACTTTCTGCAGTTCTCTTTGTAAAACTCTCTCTACACATATCCTTTTTTTTTTTTGATCCGTCTTCTGTCTGGTCTGATGTGTGGCCCGCCACGAATTTCTCTCCTGCGACGGCCTCTTCACCTAGAGGAGCGCTTGCAACATATGTCCTTAGTTATTTGCTGGATGTATTCCAGACCCTGTCTTCCTCTACAGTTTTTACCCTCTACAGCTCCCCCCAGTAATCTGGAAGTTATTCCCTGATGTCTTAACAGGTGTCCTTGCATCCTGTCCTGTCTTCTTCTCGGTATTTTCCATACATTCCTTTCCCTGCCAATTTCCTGAAGAACCTCCTCATTCCTTACCTTATCAGGTCAGCTAATTCTCAACATTCTTGTGTAGCACTACATCTCAAACGCTTTGATTCTCTTCTTTTCCAGTTTTCCCAAAGTCCATGTTTCACTACCACACATTCTTGTGCTTCAAACTACACTCTCAGAAATTTCTTCCTCAAATTAAGAACTATGTTTGATACTAATAGACTTACTCCATCCATCATGTGTTAATTTGCTTCCTAGGTATCAGAATTCATTTACTTCATCTACTTCGTGTTCACCAATCCCGATGTTACATTTCTCGCTGTTCTCATTCTACTACTTCTCATTACTTTCGCCTTTCTTCGATTTACTGTCCATCCATATTCTGCACTCATTAGGATGTTCATTCCTTTAAGCAGATATTGTAATTCTTCTTCCGTTTGTGGGGCGGCGAGTGAGTTTGTAATAATAATTAATCTAATTGCTGTATAAACGCTTGCATGTAGAAATCAGTTTCTAGCTTTTAGAATGTTGTTATTGCTGTCTTTTGCCGTTCTCAACACTGGCTCTCTATTTACTCCGTGACCCCCAGAAAGTGATTTAATAAAACTTGGAGCCAGTAAATAGAAATCCTAGTGCCCACTTTACCTGAGAATGTTCTTATAGCTGCAGCTTATAGCTCTGAGGAATTAGGAGATTGTCCGGGATTTCTAATCAAAAACGGTTTTCCAAAATAGTTGAGTATATTCTGAAATTCACTAATAAAAACCACAAGTATCCCTACAACCTAACTAACAGAGCAGTTCAGAGTCTAATGCGCTGATGCAACTATAAATGTCCGAATTAAATGTTAAAAAGAATGCTCGCCATAATTTGATGAAAATACTTCATCAAACGCCACGCTAAATATTTGGTAGAATGTCTGTCCCGCGACGGCACGTGAAAATACGACAATACGCAAACTGAAGCTAGATAATGAAAATCATTCCAGAATTAACACTTCACATAAATGTTTTCATGGTTCCGCGTATCTCTAGTAACTTAATACGGCACCCGAGGCTGTTTGTAGCAGATACACTGATGCGACGCGACTACCGACACAGATGGCGTGTCATTCAGCGTCTGGAGAGAACTGGGGCCTTCCTTCCTCGCGCAGTGTTCTTATATATAAAGCCGCGGTGCGGACGGCTGAGGGAACGCCTGATTAAAGCCGCTCTCCCGACTAGCCGCTGGGCTAGTAACGCACCACTTCAAGTTACATAATAATTTATAGCTTCTTTGGCTGATGGCCGAAGAAGCTCTTAATTTAAACGTGCATTCAGCACGCAGGTAAGTATTGATAATAAAATTTTGACGTGGCTAAGTTAAATACTTTGGGCGAGAGAATTAATTAAATTACCCTGCACGCAGCAGATGAGCTCTGAACTGTCCCTTTTGAGATCCGCTATCGCTATAATTTTATAGGTATTAAAAAGAAACTTTACACATCTTCATAATCATAGCGGACCTCCAACCTATTTAAATCTAAACATCCTAGCCTTATTTATTAACCTACTTAATCTATTTTGCTTCCTTCAGTTTTGAGACGAAAACCAGAAAATCATGAATTTCCACTAAAGTCTTAATTTGTGAAATCCAAAGTACTGTTTTTATTAAATCATTATGAAAGATGAATCTAAATATAAATTTTGAAGTCTCTAGCTCTTTTCTGTTGCGCCAATGATTTTTCCAGAAAAACGTCCAAATCTCGGAAATGGCTGAAGTTATCGAACTGATATTTAACACACATTAATTTAGTATTATTTTTGACATGCTAGAAAAGTTTTAGTTCATTTGCTTGATTTTTAAGGTATTGCGCAACATTTATGACGTCAGAGCTAGTTACAGCAGACTGGCTGGCACACAATGGAAACTGATGTGAATTTACTACAGCGTGAGTAGGCTGCTTCCCTACACGTTCCACTGAGGACAGCAATCTCATCATTCATATCCTTTCATCTTGGTTTTTAAGACCACTCTTACATCTTTCTTTTATTTCCATCATTTCTTCTTCGATGTACAGACTGAACAGTAGGGACGAAAGAAAATATACCACTTGGCTCTTGTACATATTATATAGTAACCCGCCTTTCCCTGTATCCTACCCATATTTTTCTAAGAACTTCGAACATCTTGCACCATGTGATACTGTCGAAGGCTTTTCCAGTTCGATAAATCCTATGAGCGTATCTTGAATTTTCTTCAGTCCTGCTTCCATTACCAATCTCAACGTCATAACTGCCTCTCTTGTGCCTTCACATTTCCTAAAACCAAACTGATAGTCATTTAACACATCCTTTATATTCTGTTCAATTCTTCTGTATATTATTCTTGTCAGCAGCTTCAATGCATGAGCTGTAAAGCTGATTGTTCTGTAGCTCTCACATTTGTCGGCTCTTGCAATCTTAGGAATTGTGCAGATCAAGTTTTTCTGAAAGTCTTATGGTATATCGCCAGTCTCATACCTTCTACGCACCAATGTGAATAGTCGTCTTGTTGCCACTTTCACTAACGGATTTTAGGAATTCTGATGGAATGTTATCTATCCCTACTGCCTTGTTCGATCTTAAGTCTTCCAAAACTCTTAAATTTTGATTCTAATACACGATCACCCCCTCTCTTCTGTATCAATTCCTGTTTCTTATTCTATCATCAGACAAGGCTTCCTCCTCAGAGAAGCTGCCAATGTACTCTTTCCACCTATGCACTTTCTTCTCTCATTTAACATTGGAATTCCCGTTACGCTCTTACTACCCTTGCTTTCATTTTCACCCGAAGGTTGTCTTGACTTTTCCGTATGTTGAGTCAGCCCTACTGACTATCACATCTTTTTCGATTTCCTCACATTTTTCCTGCAGTCATTTCGCCTTTCCTTCTCTGCACTTCCTGTTTATTTCAGTCCTGAGTGACTTGTATTTCTGTATTCCTGAAATTTCCTAAACATTTTTGTACTTCCTTCTTTCACTGATCAACTGATGTATTTCTTCTGTTACCCATGGCTTCTTCACAGTTACCTTCTTTGTACCTTTTCTTTATAACGTCTATGATTGCCCTTTATAAAGGTTGACCCTTCCTTTCAAATGAACCGCCTCCTGAGCTATTCATTACCACAGTATCTGTGCCCTCAGGGAACTTGAAGCACCTCTCTTCATTCCTTGGTACTTCTGTATCCCACTTCTTTGCGTATTGATTCTTCCTGACTAATGTCTTAAACTTCAGCCCAATCTTCAGCACTACTAAATTGTGACCTGAGTCTTTATCTGCTCCTGGGTGTGCCTTACAATCCAGTGTCTGATATCAGGAATCAGTGTCTGATCATTATCTAATCTAACTGAAATGTTCCCGTATCTCTTTGCCTTTCCCAAGCACACCTCCTGCTGCTGTAACTCTTGAACAGAGTACTCGCTATTATTAGCTGAAATTTATTACAGAATTCAATTAGTGTTTCTCATCTCTCATTCTTACTACAGAGCTCGTATTCTCATATAATCCTTTCTTCTACTCCTTCCCCTACAACCGCATTCCAGTCCGCCATGAATGTTAGATTTTCATCTACCTTTACGAACTGAATTACCTGTTCAGTATCCTCATATACTTTCTGTATCTCTTCATTTTTGACTTGTGTCGTCAGCATGTATAGCTGAAGTATCGTGGTCAGTGTTAATTCGCTGTCGGTTCTGATGAGAACAATCCTATGGCCGGCCGTTGTGGCCGAGCGGTTCTAGGCACTTCAGTCTGGAACCGCGCGACCGCTACTGTCGCAGGATCGAATCCTGCTTCGGGTATGGATGTGTGTGGTAACTTCAGGTTAGTTAGGTTTAAGTAGAACTAAGTTCTAGGGGTCTGATGACCTCAGATGTTAAGTCCCATAGTACTCAGAGCCATTTGAACCAACCCTGTTCCAGAAGTGTTCGCAGTAACACACTATCTGCCCTGCCTTCCTATTCATAACTAATCCTACTCCTGTTATATCATTTTCTGCTGCCGTTGATTTTACGCTACCTTCATTTGGATAGATATCCTTGTCTTCTTTCTATTTCACTTCACTGAACCCCACTATATCTAGGCTGAGTCTATGCATTTCCCTTTTCTGAGTTTCTATCTTCCCTACCACTTTTAAATTTCTGAACATTATCCTTTCGTTGGTTATTCAGTCTTCTTTTCATGGTCACCCTCCCGCTGACTTGGCAGTCCGATCTTGGAGATACGAATGGGGGACTATTCTGGAATCTATTTGTCAATGGTGAGATCATCATGACACCTTTTCAATTACTGCCCAATGTCCTGTGGATACACATATGTGTCTTAACTGCAGTTGTTTCCATTGTATCCTCATTTTGTTGAACAGCGCTGATTCTTCCGCCTATAAGAGCAGTTTTCCCTCTCCAAAGGCAAGATAGAACCCCGAACCTCCGTCCCCAAAAAATGGCTCAAATGGCTCTGAGCACTATGGGACTTAACTTCTGAGGTCATCAGTCCCCTAGAACTTAGAACTACTTAAACCTAACGAACCTAAGGACATCACACACATCCATGCCCGAGGCAGGATTCGAACCTGCAACCGTAGCGGTCGAGCGGTCCAGACTGTAGCGCCTAGAGCCGCTCGGCCACCCTGGCCGGCGTTGGTGAGGTTAGAACACGAGACTAAGGACGTTTTTATTGCCAATCAAAGACGATTCCTCTAGAGCTCAGGGGCACCATTACAGATAACTACAATGCCAATATTTTTCTGTGTTCTTCAGGGTCGAGTGTCAGAGCTCAGAGCAACAGCATGGGTTCGCGGTTGCACAAAGCAGCAGAGAGCGGGGACGTGATAGAACTGCAGGAATTGCTGGATGCGATGGTGAACGTGAACCACCGAGACGAGTACAAGCAGACTGCTCTCCACAAGGCTGCAGGGAGAGGCCACGAGCAGGCCGTCGCGCAGCTACTGAGGGCTGGTGCTGACCCCATTCCCCGTGACAACCGGGGGAGGACGCCACTGCACCTGGCAGCCAGGGAGGGTCACGAGCGCGCTCTCGGGTTCCTGCTCAGGGCAGGGGCAGACGTCCGGGCCACCGACAGCTGGGGTAGGACTCCTCTGCACCTGGCTGCGAAGGAAGGGCGTGAGCTCGCTGCCATGTGGCTGCTCGTCCTGGGGGCGAATTCTGGTGCTGCAGACAACTGGGGCAGGACGGCCCTGCACCTGGCGGCCAAGGAGGGTCACGAGACGACGGTGAAGTGCCTCCTCGAGATGGACGCCGACCCCAGCGCCCGTGACGGCTGGCAGCGGACTCCCCTCCACCTGGCGGCCAAGAACGGGCACGTGGAGTGCGGCGGTCGCCTGCTGGCTGCAGGGGCTAGCCTCAGAGTCAGTGACAACTGGGGGAGGACCCCTCTGCACCTGGCTGCGAGGGAAGGCGCCGACCGGAGCGTCCAGTGGCTGATCCGGTACGGTGCCGTTATCGACGCGAGGGACGATTGGGAGCGGACGCCGCTTCATCTGGCAGTCATAAACAGGAGAGAGGCAGCTGCCGTGTACCTCCTGCGCAGAGGAGCTGATCGTAGATTGCAGGACAGGTGGCAGAGTTCACCTGAGGACTTGGCCAACGGAGATGAAACCTTTGCTCTTATGATGGTTCTCGTAGAGGAAAATGATGATATGGAATTTATGGACGATAGCGAACATGATTTTTATGGGGAAGACCCCACTGACCCTTGTTTCAGTTAGCCATACTAAATGATTATCAGATGCAGGAGTCCCCCCTGTAAGTGCCTGGATGAATTGATCCTCTGGTGAGAAAGAAGCAAAATCGTACTAATCCCAACAGCACTCTGCATATTACAGCATTCTGATGATCAAAACAAACTCCGTTTGAAAAATGAAATGTATGCTCATCCACACACAGGAAACTTCATTGTACGGAATTCATGCCGCCTGGGATTAGCCGAGTGGCCTAATGCGCTGCAGTCACGGACTGTGCGGTTGGTCCCGGCGGAGATTCGAGTCCTCCCTTGGGCATGGGTGTGTGTGTTCGTCCTTAGGATAATTTAGGTTAAGTAGTGTGCAAGTTTAGGAACTGATGACCTTAGCAGTTACGTCCCATAAGATTTCACACACTTTTGAACATTCGAACGTAATTCATCCAGAAATCACCATCCACGCAAAATTATTGCAGTTATGTACATAAAAGTCAATAAAAATGCCGAAGTTCCTGTGTCGATGGGTTACATTTTAGATATGGTTACCAAGCAAGTGACCACAATTTCTTTTTTTGCTTTGTGTTTCTTTGTTTTATTGCAATCATTGACATAACTACGATGACTTCGCGTGGGTGGGAGACTTTAATTGTATTCCATCCAATCAAAGTGCTTATGTGAGGATATTTCTGGTGATGAACACATGTTCCTTTGAAATGCAATAATTTAGAGCTTCTGCCTATTGTATATCTTCGCCTACATTTTATTTTTCAAGTTGACCTCACAGCCGGTGATGGATCAACTAAGAAATACATAAATAACTTTCTGCTTACGACTAGTTTAATGCTATGAAAAAACTAGTACAGCTGGTTGTAATGTGCCTGCTATTCCCCATCCCTTATCCTTCCTTGAGTGACACCTTCACGTGAACATCAAAGACTTCACTAGGTATGCAAATAATCCTACACACCACGATCATTTCATTAAGAAACTGCATGGGGCAATAGCTACCAACATGCTAGATTTTCATAAGCCATCTGACAACTCCAGACCCAATAATCTGTTGTTTTGCATTCAATTGCTGAAGTGTTCAGAGCTTACTGGCTGGATAAAATCGGCCACCATACATTTAAAAAATTGTAAGTAACCAGAAGACAGAGTAAATATTTGTAAGGAACTACATAAAAGCAATGCAACTACAAAATCACAAATATTCTTTCACTTAAATGCTCTCCTTGTACAATTATGAAAGAACGCTACCTTTACTGCCACACTTACAAATGCTAGTACAGTGCTGGAAATGTATTTAAGTGTTCACAAGCTCCCCCCCCCCCCCTCCTCTATCAAAACCTCTGCTATTCAATTCCTTATTACTACATCAACCGCTACGCCAAAATGCCTTGCTTTTCACACATATCCTCTTGTACACTAGGTACACTACAGACTGAATCTTTCAGTGTCTTATGTTTTTGTTGGTCAGATAGTTGCTCAGTGTCCATATTTCCACTAGCTTACTACTTCTTCCCAAGCTTCTCTACACTCCCACTGAACACACTCAGCAAGTGTCACTTTCTGTCTCTTCATCTCCAAATACTTTTTCCATTTCCTTCACGAGTTTCCAGCTTACCACTCATACCGTGAAACCACCCTGTTGGCTGTCTCGGCATTGTTGATTACAATCTTATAGGATTGGCTTACTAGTTCTCTTTCTATCTTCAAAACGTTTAAGAAAATTCCTTGGGAGACAAACTGGTCAATCTCAACCACAATCCCCTCAATAAAGAAAAGCCCTAAGTAAGTTATTGGTTGGCTTTCATAGACAATGTCTGGTGTCCAACAATAAAACTATCTTTTTGTGTGATATTATTATGTAACTAGCCTGCAAGATGTACATAATTAAAAATGTAGAGCATTATGTGGAGCTAATTAAAAACAACAACAAAAATATAATAATACATATGTAATTTATAACCACCCTGTGCACTTTTACTCTTTTGTTAAAGTCATGTACTTTTAATGCCTCTTATTAAGAGCAGTTAGTCGCACCTGCTAAAGTTCATGAGCTAGCTACAACCTGGAGTGGCTTTCGTAGCGCCAGTCTATAGAGTCAAAAACTAATCAAATTTACACTTAGAACTGGTCTTACTTGAACTGAACACCCATATAGACGTTAACTCAGTTTATACCTGTTTGGATTTTGTTAAGGCTATCGTAATTATTCCACAGCATTTAGTGCAAATTTAGGGGGGTCGTTCTCTCTTGAAACAACATATGACATTTGACTTCTCTTCTCACATATTACTATCATTTTGACAACTAAATTTTCCCACTAAAACACAGTATTTACCAATGAACTAGGAAACAGTGCAAACTCGTCTTGAGTAGTTTTCCTTCTGAAAATAATTCTGCGTTCTAAACACGATATGCACTCCCGGAGGTAGAAATTATGAAAATAGTTACACTCACTGAACTTGAAACAGTTAATTTATTTATCTTTGGATACATGCAATTTTAGATTTTAGCACCAGAATGGAGGTCACACGATATTTGACGTCTGTCTATTCAACAATCATTTCCAATAAAAATGAAATTAGGTATTTGAGACCTGGTAGTCAGGGGAAGTCAGGATTCGGTTACGATTGTGGACGGGGCCATAGTCAGTCACTATTGGTTGCCCTTTTACAGTTATACACATTTATTTTAAACCAGTAATTCCAGACTCAACAATAAACAAAAAACTACACGTTATTAATGAAGGAATGAACAATGGTGCAAAATAATAGTGTTTTCAGTGCGTTACAATTCAGCAATCACCAGAGAATACAGATACAACAGATAATGTTTTAAAAACAAGCCACTGTCATCACGGCCAAGAATGGCAATAAAATAAATTAAGAATGTTTGAGAACTCGCTGCAATTTACAACTTACAAATATTTAAAGATTACAGGTAAGTAGCCATAAACCAAACAGAGGGCATCAGACGCCAGACATGGCAGGAAATATGGTTTTAAGGCTTACTGCTAAAAATACCAGTACCAAATTAGAGGTTTAAGGCAAATAACCACAATTACGGCTGAAGGCCTTACACGCCAGGAACAGCAATTATAACAAAAAATTAGAAACCTGACGTAAAACAGCAAATACAATAGCAAAGGTTAATTTTAAAAAAATAACAAACAACTGATCACCAAACGGGTGAAATAAAATGATGGTAAACCTTGTAAGACAGCCTTTACACTGCTAGATTTATTCCAGAAGGCGACCAGAACTATTAACTAGGCTTACATAACCTCTAATGTACGCATTACAAGGTATTATAATAAATAATACAATATTAAAAAACAGGGACCAGTCACAGACGGTGCTCCAGGAATCGACCTCTGGGAACCAACACTTTGGAGAGCGATGAGATAGTTGCATTCATTTCACAAGAAGGTAACTCAGACTAGTGGCAGTCGAACAAATGACTAATGATAACTTGCTGAAGCTACCTGACGTCCGACAAACCAAATGCAACGATGGAACAATACGCCAAAGCCGGAATCGTCGGTCTGCACTAAGTCCCCAGAATACTGTGTTTAGAGCGCCAAAACGAGAGACGGATCACTACCACCAGAGTAGAAAAATCACCAACCGGCCTGCAATCAAGAAAGCTCTCAAAACTACACTCCTTACCGTACAGCAGCGGCAAGGTGAGGAAACGTGCACTGCCGTTACATACACCAAATCCCAGGGCAGGTAAATGGAGCGTTAGCGGCCACCAGGCAGGAAAAATACCGCTGGTTGAACTTAACAAATTGTAGCAAACCGAACGCAGTAAATAATAATAAGAAGTCGAGGAAAGTTAATCAGTTCCGCTTTCCCCAAGCACTCCACTCGCTGCTCTTCGCCTCGGCAACACTATGAGCAACAACACGACCCAAATCACTGGAAAATCGCGAGATATCACAATGGTGGAGGTTTCTCTACCTGAATTCAAGTGCACTCATGTTAATAATTCCAGGATCCGGTTTACGACGCGGTCGTGCACCGTCGTGACCACAGCCCTTCGATCCGGCAGTCCATGCGCGCCGCCAGCGGTCTCGGCGTGTTCCCGCACTGCGCGGACCTGGTTCCTCCTCAGTCCCCAACCGTCTACACCCAGAAAAACAACGACGTCGCCCCAAAAGTAGTGCAACAGTTACTACATATCGATAACTGCCGCTGCTGCCACTATCGGACAGGTAACACTTGCGAAACAGAGTGGTGCCAGTCAACACAAAAAGAAGAGAACTGCAACAATGCCAACTAAATGATACGGTCTGGCCTCCAACAGAGGGCGGAAATCTACAAACACCACCAATGCAAGCCACAGCACAGCTCAGTATTACTATCAGACTGAATTTATTTACATGGCGAGAAACTAAGTGAATTATTTTAATTCTAAATAAATTCACTAAAGGGAATATCATGGCTTTAGCTGTGTCAGGTGTGGGTATACTACATACTAGTGACATGTGAGTAAGGGCAAATTATTTTAATCAAGTACCGTTACAACGAGGCCCATCGAATTTGCACGTCTTCATTTTATTACGTAAATGAATCAAACAAGCTTTATGTCAACTGCAACTTCTTATACAGTTGATAAGTAAAGTTTTTAGACCGGATTTAAGCAATGTAAATATATAATGCACTCCAGAATGAGATCTTCACTCTTCAGCGGCGTGTGGGCTGATATGAAGCTTCCTGGCCAATTAAAACTGTGTCCGGACCAAGACTCGAACTCGGGACCTTTGCATTTCGCGGGCAAGTGCTCAACCATCTGAGCTACCCAAGAACGACTCTCAGCTTCACTTCTGCCAGAACCCCGTGTCCTACATTCCAAACTTTACAGAAGCTTCACTTCTGTCAGTACCTCGTCTCCTACCTTCCAAACATTACAGAAGCTTCACTTCTGCCAGTACCCCGTGTCCTACATTCCAAACTTTACAGAAGCTTCACTTGTGCCAGTACCTCGTCTCTTAACTTCCAAACTAAAGAAGCCCTCGACTGATATTGCAGACACACTGCTTAGCCACAGCCTGGGGAATGTTTTCATAATGAAATTTTTTTTCTGCAGTGGAGTGTGTGCTGTTATGAATCTTCCTAGCAGATTAAAACTGTGTGACGGACCGAGATTCGAACTCGAGAGCTTTCTCTTTTGCATCTGAGCTACCCAACACGATTCACGCCCCGTCTTCACAGCTTCACTTCTGCCAGTACCTCATCTCCTACCTTCGAAATTTTACAGAAGCTTCACTTCTCCCAGTACCTCGTCTCCTACCTTCCAAACTTCACAGAAGCTTCACTTCTGCCAGAACCCCGTGTCCTACATTCCAAACTTTACAGAAGCTTCACGTCTGTCAGTACCTCGTCTCCTACCTTCCAAACATTACAGAAGCTTCACTTCTGCCAGTACCTCGTCTCCTACCTTCCAAACATTACAGAAGCTTCACTTCTGTCAGTATCTCGTCTCCTACCTTCCAAACATTACAGAAGCTTCACTTCTGCCAGATTAGATTAGATTAGATTACTACTAGTTCCATGGATCATGAATACGATATTTCGTAATGATGTGGAACGAGTCAAATTTTCCAATACATGACATAATTAGGTTAATTTAACAACACACTTAAGTTAATATAACAACTTTATTTTTTTGTGTTTTTTTATTTTTATTTTTTTATTTTTTTTTTAATATTTTTTTTCTTAATTTATATCTAAAAATTCCTCTATGGAGTAGAAGGAGTTGTCATTCAGAAATTCTTTTAATTTCTTCTTAAATACTTGTTGGTTATCTGTCAGACTTTTGATACTATTTGGTAAGTGACCAAAGACTTTAGTGCCAGTATAATTCACCCCTTTCTGTGCCAAAGTTAGATTTAATCTTGAATAGCGAAGATCGTCTTTTCTCCTAGTATTGTAGTTATGCACACTGCTATTACTTTTGAATTGGGTTTGGTTGTTATTAACAAATTTCATAAGAGAGTATATATACTGAGAAGCTACTGTGAATATCCCTAGATCCTTAAATAAATGTCTGCAGGATGATCTTGGGTGGACTCCAGCTATTATTCTGATTACACGCTTCTGTGCAATAAATACTTTATTCCTCAGTGATGAATTACCCCAAAATATGATGCCATATGAAAGCAATGAGTGAAAATAGGCGTAGTAAGCTAATTTACTAAGATGTTTATCACCAAAATTTGCAATGACCCTTATTGCATAAGTAGCTGAACTCAAACGTTTCAGCAGATCATCAATGTGTTTCTTCCAATTTAATCTCTCATCAATGGACATACCTAAAAATTTGGAATATTCTACCTTAGCTATATGCTTCTGATTAAGGTCTATATTTATTAATGGTGTCATACCATTCACTGTACGGAACTGTATGTACTGTGTCTTATCAAAATTCAGTGAGAGTCCGTTTACAAGGAACCACTTAGTAATTTTCTGAAAGACAGTATTGACAATTTCATCAGTTAATTCTTGTTTCTCAGGTGTGATTACTATACTTGTATCATCAGCAAAGAGAACTAACTTTGCCTCTTCATGAATATAGACTGGCAAGTCATTAATATATAATAAGAACAACAAAGGACCCAAGACTGACCCTTGTGGAACCCCATTCTTGATAGTTCCCCAGTTTGAGGAATGTGCTGATCTTTGCATGTTACGAGAACTACTTATTTCAACTTTCTGTACTCTTCCAGTCAGGTACGAATTAAACCATTTGTGCACTGTCTCACTCATGCCACAATACTTGAGCTTGTCTAGCAGAATTTCATGATTTACACAATCAAAAGCCTTTGAGAGATCACAAAAAATCCCAATGGGAGGTGTTCAGTTATTCAGATCATTCAAAATTTGACTGGTGAAAGCGTATATGGCATTTTCTGTTGAAAAACCTTTCTGGAAACCAAACTGACATTTTGTTAGTACTTCATTTTTACAGATATGTGAAGCTACTCTTGAATACATTACTTTCTCAAAAATTTTGGATAAAGCTGTTAGAAGGGAGATTGGACGGTAATTGTTGACATCAGATCTATCCCCCTTTTTATGCAAAGGTATAACAATAGCATATTTCAGTCTATCAGGGAAAATGCCCTGTTCCAGAGAGCTATTACACAGGTGGCTGAGAATCTTATTTATCTGTTGAGAACAAGCTTTTAGTATTTTGCTGGAAATGCCATCAATTCCATGTGAGTTTTTGCTTTTAAGCAAGTTTATTATTTTCCTAATTTCAGAGGGAGAAGTGGGTGAGATTTCAACTGTATCAAATTGCATAGGTATGGCCTCTTCCATTAACAGCCTAGCATCTTCTAATGAACACCTGGATCCTACTATATCCACAACATTTAGAAAATGATTATTAAAAATATTTTGAACTTCTGACTTTTTGTTTGTAAAGTTTTCATTCAATTTGATGGTAATACTGTCTTCCTCTGCTCTTGGTTGACCTGTTTCTCTTTTAACAATATTCCAAATTGTTTTAATTTTATTATCAGAGTTGCTGATTTCAGACATGATACACATACTCCTGGATTTTTTAATAACTTTTCTTAATATAACACAGTAGTTTTTATAATTTTTGATAGTTTCTGGGTCACTACTCTTTCTTGCTGTCAGATACATTTTCCTTTTCCGGTTACAAGATATTTTTATACCCTTAGTAAGCCATGGTTTGTTACAAGGTTTCTTACGAGTATATTTAACTATTTTCTTGGGGAAGCAGTTTTCAAATGCATTTACAAAAATGTCATGAAATAAATTATATTTTAAATTGGCATCAGGTTCACAGTACACCTCATCCCAGTCTAACTGCTGTAGGCTTTCCCTGAAATTTGCAATTGTTAAATCGTTGACTGAATGTACTACTTTGGAGGACTGTTTAGTATTGCTGAATGGAGCTATGTCATATATTGTAACTAGCTGTGCACCATGATCAGAAAGACCATTCTCAACAGGCTGAGCATTTACCTGGTTAAACTTATCTTGGTCTATAAAGAAGTTATCTATCAGTGAGCTGCTATCCTTTACCACCCGAGTAGGAAAATCAATAACGGGTGTCAAATTGAAACAACCGAGTAATACTTCAAGGTCATTTTTCCTATTACCCTCTTTCAGAGAATCTACATTGAAGTCCCCACAAATAATAATTTGCTTCCCCCTGTCTGACAGATAGCACAACAAGGAGTCCAAATTTTTCAGAAATAGATGAAAATTTCCTGATGGGGACCTATATACAGTTACAATTATAAATGTGCCTTTATTTAATTTAAGCTCACAAGCACATGCTTCTATATGTTTCTCTACACAAAACTTTTTTGTTTCTATACTTTTTGCACAATGATAACTTTTGACATATATGGCAACTCCTCCTTTCTCCATATTTTCTCTCATTACATGTGCAGAGAGCTTATAACCACTTACATTTACCTTATCCATATCAGTAACAATGTGATGCTCAGACAGGCATAGTATATCTATTTCATACTCAGCTTCTAAATCTTCTAAACAAACCAGAAGCTCATCTACTTTATTCTTTAAACTCCTAATATTTTGATGAAATATACTCACATTATTTTTAATTGTACTTTTATGAGAACCTTTCCTTATTCTAACATTTGCAGTACTCTCCTGTCTGAGTTTCTCATTGTGCTTAGGCCTAGTTCCTATACCAGTGGTCACATGGTGTTCAGAGAGGCAGATTATGTCAATTGGGTTGGGTGACTTTAATTCATCAATGGAATTATCTAGGACTGAGATACAACTTGGTGGAGATAAAATTTCTGGTGATTGGTGAAAATTTATAATTGATAGCTGTGATTGGTGATCCAATGTGCTAGAATTGTGCTGTTTAATTTCTTTCCTAAACTGAAGATTTGTTTCAGTCCTGACCTCTCGTAGAACTTGACATCTTTCTGTCTTACCTATCCTAAAAAAGGTGCTGCTCCAACACCTGTAACCACTGGTATTTTACCATTCATGGCAGTGCCTCCCCCCCTTAAATTTCCTGCTATTACCCCAGCCAGTTTCCCCTTCCCTTTCCTGTTGAGATGTAGGCCGTGCCTGGTATAGTCCCACCTACTGAGATAATCAACAGGAACGACACCAATATGAGCCCCCGCACCCCTATCCAAGCAGCCGTTCCAACTCCAAATTAACTCTCCCAACAGAAGAGTTCAAATGAGGCCGGTCATGGCGTCTCAGGACAGATACAAATTCAACATTGGTGTGTCTCGATGCTGACGCAATCTTTACCAGGTCACACACTATACTGTACCCAGGATCTCTGTCGATGCTGTTCCCTGGCCCTCCCACAATAACCACGGTGTCTTCCCTGGTAAATCCTTTACAGAGTGAACCTAAATCCTCTGTCACCTGATCCAGACTAGCACTTGGTTTGAAAAAATTTGTGACCTGGTATTCTGGTCCTAATTCCTCCTGCAGAAGTTGGCCTACACCTCTGGCATGAGAACGGCCTAACAACAAAACTTTCTTCCTTTTCGATGACTTTCCTACATTCTTTTTCAATTTCCTATTGAAAGTTTGTTGTGTCCTGTCTACACCTACCTCTGCTTGAGGCTCATCAGTTTCTAACTGAAGCAACAGGTCAAACTTATTTTTGACATTCACCACAAAACTGTCAGACTTAGTTCTAGGCCTATTCCTTCTGCTACCTGTTGCCACTTCCCATCTCTCTTTGCCCTTCTCCCTCCTTAACCTGTCCAGATCTTCCCTAGCCTGATCTAGCTCAGCCTGAAGGGCAGCGATTTTCCCCTCCTGTTCCACTATCTTCCTATCTCTGCTGCAAATCCTACACAACCACTGATGAGCCTGATCCACTTTCCCAACACCCACGCCACTGCAGTCCCCCCAGTGAAAAAAACTACTGCATCCATCACACCAAACCCCGGAACTAACAATTCTACGCCAGAACCCCGTGTCCTACCTTCCAAACTTTACAGAAGCTTCACTTCTGCCAGTACCTCGTCTCCTACCTTCCAAACATTACAGAAGCTTCACTTCTGCCAGTACCCCGTGTCCTACATTCCAAACTTTACAGAAGCTTCACTTCTCCCAGTACCTCGTCTCCTACCTTCCAAACTTTACAGAAGCTTTACAGAAGCTTCACTTCTCCCAGTACCTCGTCTCCTACCTTCCAAACTTTATAGAAGCTCTCCTGCGAACCTTGCAGGATTAGCACTCCTGAAAGAAAGGATATTGCGGAGACATGGCTTAGCCACAGCCTGGGGAATGTTTTCAGAATGAGGTTTTCACTCTGCAGAGGATTGTATGCTGATATGAAACTTTCTGGCACACAGTTTTAATCTGCCAGGAAGTTTCATGTAATCCATTCACATTAATATAAATAAAGTCTGCGTTTAACGTCAAAGAGCAGTAGTTACTCATGGTGAGCAGTCGCAGCTCTAGCAGCGGAGGAGGGTATATGAAGCGTGTCAGGGGGATGGGGAAGACAGTGCAGTCATTACCTTGATGGAGAAACGAAATGATTTATCTGATATCAAAAGGTCGTGGTCATCAGCTTTCAGGCGAAGAGTGGAAGTGTTTCCCAAACAGCTAAGTTTTTTAAACTGTTCACGTGCCGGCGTGGTTACAGTATACCGCGCATGACAAAAAAAACAGGCCCCGAGGCAACTGTGGTACGCCCCAGGCCAAAGATGACAGGGGTGAACGACAACTGCAGAGATGTGTACAGAGGAATGGACGTGCGACTGTTGACCACGTGACCACCAAGATGAAACATGGGGCGTCTAAGAGTGCACCCTCTACGACCATTCAGCAAAAGTCGCTGCATGTGTGCCTCCACAGCAAGCACTTTGTTTACGCTCCCGTGCTGATTGCTATTTATCGACGACGAAGGCTGCAATTTGCACGCCGATAGCACAACTCGACGTCCTCTGGTGGCGATATGTGGCCTTTTCAGATGAATCATCGTGACACATGGCTGTTAGTGTGTATGGCGCGAAACGCCGGAAAGTAAACACGATGCGACAATCGTCGGAAGGGTCCACCATTTCGTGGCTGATCTCTTCATTTCGCAAGCCACAATGGATTGGCACAAATATACATCTATGCTCGGGGAGCTCTACATGCAGTGTGTTTTTCCTCAGCACAATGGCTTCTACCAGCACGACAATGCAACGTGTCACACAGCTCACAGTGTACGTGCGTTGTTCGAAGAGCACCAGCACGAGTTTATCACACTGCTCTGGCCGCCAAACTCCCCAGATCAAAACCCAATCGAGAATGTGTGGAACTACCTCGATTGTGCTGTTCGCGCCAGGGATCCTCAGTAGAGATACCTGTCACAGCTGGCCAAGGCACTGGAATCAGCACGACTCCACACCCCTGTCGGTACCTCCCACAGCAACACTCTCTTCCTGCACCTCTCCCAGCTGTACGTGCTACAAAATGTCGTCATTCAGGCTACTGACAGATTGTTACATTAATGTGACTGGTCTGTTCTAAGGTAAATGTGATTGTATGCTTTCCTGGTGTATACAGCTGGTGAAGTGTTCTCGGGCTTCCAGCTGGGTGGAGTGTCTTCAAACTGTGACGTTTCGATGCGTGACACTCATCTTCTGGCGAAGTGCCGCGACTTAGCAGACGTACATGACAGACGGTTCGACCCTCAGCTGGGAGCGAAGTCTTAGCGCCTCTGGGGCGCTTCTCCTTCTTACATGGTGTGGTGGTGTGGAGATGACATGGTGGTTATGGTTTTTGACTTGACTTTTGTGCTGTGTTTTTTTTTTTAATATACAGGGTGTTACAAAAAGGTGCGGCCAAACTTTCAGGAAACATTCCTCACACACAAATAAAGAAAAGATGTTATGTGGACATGTGTCCGGAAACGCTCAATTTCCAAGTTAGAGCTCATTTTAGTTTCGTCAGTATGTACTGTACTTCCTCGATTCACCGCCAGTTGGCCTAATGGTAAGTAAGGTAATGTTGACTTCGGTGCTTGTGTTCACATGCGACTCATTACTCTACAGTTCTAGCATCAAGCACATCAGTACGTAGCATCAACAGGTTAGTGTTCATCACGAACGTGGTTTTGCAGTCAGTGCAATGTTTGCAAATGCGGAGTTGACAGATGCCCATTTGATGTATGGATTAGCACAGGGCAATAGCCGTGGCGCGGTACGTTTGTTTCGAGACAGATTTCGAGAACGAAGGTGTCCCGACGTTCGAAGCAATTGATCGGCGTCTTAGGGAGCACGGAACATTCCAGCCTATGACTCGCGACTGGGGAAGACCTAGAACGAAGAGGACACCTGCAATGGACGAGGCAATTCTTCGTGGCAGTTGATGATAACCCTCATGTCAGCGTCAGAGAAGTTGCTGCTGTACAAGGTAACGTTTACCACGTCACTGTATGGAGAGTGCTATGGGAGAACCAGTTGTTTCCGTACCATGTACAGCGTGTGCAGGCACTATCAGCAGCTGATTGGCCTCCACGGGTACACTTCTGTGAATGGTTCATCCAACAATGTGTCAATCCTCATTTCAGTGCAAATGTTCTCCTTACGGATGAGGCTTCATTCCAACGTCATCAAATTGTAAATTTTCACAATCAACATGTGTGGGCTGACGAAAATCCGCACGCAATTGTGCAATCACGTCATCAACACAAATTTTCTGTGAACGTTTGGGCAGGCATTGTTGGTGATGTTGTTCCACCTACGCTCAATGGAGCACGTTATCATGACTTCATACGGGATACTCTACCTGTGCTGCTAGAACATGTGCCTTTACAAGTACGACACAACATGTGGTTCATGAACGATGGAGCTCCTGCACATTTCATTCGAAGTGTTCGTACACTTCTCAACAACAGATTCGGCGACCGATGGATTGATAGAGGCGGACCAATTCCATGGCCTCCATGCTCTCCTGACCTCAACCCTCTTGACTTTCATTTATGGGAGCATTTGAAAGCTCTTGTCTACGCAACCCCAGTACCAAATGTAGACTCTTCCTGCTCGTATTGTGGACGGCTGTGATACAATACGCCATTCTCCAGGGCTGCATCAGCGCATCAGGGATTCCATGCTACGGAGGGTGGATGCATGTATCCTCGCTAACGGAGGACATTCTGAACATTTCCCGTAACAAAGTGTTTGAAGTCACGCTGGTATGTTCTGTTGCTGTGTGTTTCCATTCCATTCAGTGACCGATGGATTGGTAGAGGCGGACCAATTCCATGGCCTTCACGCTCTCCTGACCTCAACCCTCTTGACTTTCATTTATGGGAGCATTTGCAAGACCTTGTCTAAGCAACCCCGGTACCAAATGTAGAGACTCTTTGTGCTCGTATTGTGGACAGCTGTGATACAATACGCCATTCTCCAGGGCTGCATCAGCATTTGAAGAGAAGTAATAAAATGGCCTCTCACATGGAAAGTAAGCGTTTCCGGACAGATGTCCGCATAACATATTTTCTTTCTTTGTGTGTGAGGAATGTTTCCTGAAAGTTTGACCAATTTTTATAACACCCTGTATATATGTAAAGTTGAAAAAGTTGAAAGAACGGCCCAATTGACTGGCCGGCGTGGTATTTAAATGAAACCTGACAGGACAGTAGAAGGGATAGTAGGAGTGTGAGGAAAATGAACGGCCCATTGGCTAGCCGGTGACTTACAAGTAAATGACAGATTAAAGGAGAGGAGGAGGGACAGTAAGAGTTAAATGAAAGCGAAAGGCCATTATCCTGGCCTCTTCTTCGTGGCGGCGTCGGTGATGGCGGTGGCAGACAATCTTGAGGAGTGAGGCCAGGGGGGGGGGGGGGGGGAGGAGAGAGAGAGAAAGAAGTCAAACAGTGACAGATGGAGAAAAGAGGAAGGGCCTGTCAGGATTAGGCCAGTGTTAGGGAGTGTGAGGGTGGTGGGGGTGGCGTGTTGGGGGGGGGGGGGGGGGGGCTGAATGGCATGACGTCGTGAGGAGATGGATCGATGATGTGAGAAACAGTAATTGGCATGAAATGAGGTGACTAGTGAATGTGGAGTCGTGGGGGGCCGAAGAGAAGGTCAGGTCATCGAGTGGAGGCCAGGCGGTGGATAGGAGAGTGGCGGGTTTGCTGGTAAAAGGAAGTGGCAGCGGGGAGGATGCGGGATTGAAGGAGCGGCACCTCAGCCAGGATGTGGTGGATGCCAGTCCCCTTATACCTGCGGATTATTGAAAGTCAGATTGCGTTGCGCTAAAAAATATTGTGTGTCAGTTTAGTGTTGATCAGAATAGGTAAAGAGCGAAATGTCAAGAGTACGTTCAGTTTTGCTCAGCTGTTTGAAAATCAAATAATGTAAGAGATTTATCAGCACAGCAATTCAATAATTTTTCTAAGGGGACAGTTGCTCCCTGCTGAATATCAAGCAAGAAAAACTTTCGCTCTAGACTTTCTTGTTCGCATGAAAGTGGACAATGGATGGTCTTGGAACATTTCCTGGACATCTCCGAGGACGTGTCAATACGCAGAATTGCAGAATATGGCCCCTTGTCCACGACAAGAATATTCGCCGGACCGGCGCTTCTGCCGGCCGGTAGAAAACCGGACTCCCTTGTCCACGGAGACGGCGCCGGAAATACTGCAGTCGAATTGTGTGCAACGGAGCATTAGGATGGATAACAGCGACCTCTGCACTCTCGTTGCACTATATTATTTTCACAAAAAGGAACAGCGTCGTCGTAGGAAGTATTGGGTGCATCCTGTGCTGCAAGATCGATTTAAATTTGGTGCCTTTAGTACGCTACATGAAAAACTACGACAGGACGACACAAAGGACTTTAATTTTTACAGGATATCGAAAACAGCGTTTGACAAATTACTGTCAATTTTACAAACTCATTTGCAACATGAAGACACCAACATGCGAAACTGCATATCTCCTACTAAAATGCTTGCAGTGAGACTGAGGTACGTAGACAATTGAAATTTACTTATTAGAAACTATTAATTTGCTGTATCAAAAATTAACACCACAATTTAAAACGCTCTTACAAGGGAACCTCCCCATCGCACCCCCCCATCAGATTTAGTTATAAGTTGGCACAGTGGATAGGCCTTGAAAAACTGAACACAGATCAATCGAGAAAACAGGAAGAAGTTGTGTGGAACTATGAAAAAATAAGCAAAATATACAAACTGAGTAGTCCATGCGGAAGATAGGCAACATGGGCGGACGAAAAATTGCAAGATGAATTTTGTATATACTTTGATAGTCCTGAAATGGGACTATCAATTCAGCGACAGCTAAAGTTGTCTTAGACTGTGTCAATGGACGAACAAAAACGAATGTTAGGTAGCATCATTTCAGTGCTTCCGACAGTATATCAATTCAGCTACTGCTGAAGCAGATGCAGTCAGCAGGCTTTTCCTGCAAACGGGTTGATTAATAAGTAACTGTAATTTTAAATTCTTTATGTGTAATCGGCTCTTTACCGCTTTTCCATTGTTCTCTGAAGCAATTCCAGATCTTTGTGTTGTTAATGTGATGTTCAATTTTTACTCGATCCAACAATTCTGATCCAGTTAAACGTAGGTCGTCTTTAGCTGACCCTAAATAATCATCAAGAGCTTGATTTATTTTCTCTTTCAATTCTGTATCGAATAATTCCAATTCTTCGGGCGTTATTTAGTTTGATCATTAATGTAGTCGAATAGTCAATTTAACAATTTCGAGCAGTGGTGGATAATGTGAAACGAGGATTTCCTTGTTCTTTTTATCTCTGAAGTCGTCCAATAACTCGTGAATCATCTTTTCTGCTTTAAGGACATCGTATACTTCATCGAACAAGCAGATATAAAATTTATCTTGCTCGTTGTGTGAAGAAATGAAATTTGAGGTTTGAATAGACAAATTCTCTGTTTTTACCACTTTAAAGTTGTTGATTGAAGGGGACCTTTTTGAAGTAGCTATGTAATTGTACCCATTTTTTTGTTTTCTGTTTGACTTTGTCGATGAAGACCTTCACGTTCATGTTGAATTGTTCGAGTCTTTTGTTTTCCTCTTTTAATTCTTCTTTCTCTTTTGACTCGACCGAGAGTCTTTTTTGGAAGTCGATGGCGAGCTGCTCCTTCTATTCTACTGTTTGTCGCACATTATATTCGCCGAATTTTCGAATTGAAGGAAGAACTTAATCACAAACCCAATCTTTAAATTTTTTAGCTACTTTCATTTTTTACTTCAAAATTAACGAATAAAGGCCCGCCCAACGAGGTGGCGTAGTGGTTAGCACACTGGACTCGTCATCGGGAGGACGACGGTTCAATCCCACGTACGGCCATTCTGATTTAGGTTTTCCGTGATTTCTCTTATCGCTCCAGGCAACTGCCGGGATGGTTCCTCTGAAAGAGGAATCCGATGAGACTGATGACGTCGTTGTTTGGTCTCTTCCCCCAAACAACCCAACCCAATAAAGGCCTGATAATTAATGAAATTTGTATTATGTTTTATAGTTTCTCAGTCTAAAATCTCTATAAAATCGCCTATGTTTTCCCCTGACATGTTCTTTAATCGCTTTTGGTGTATCTTTGTATTCCGCGACATCCTTGGCTCTAAACAATCGATTATTCTCCTCGTCAATAATCACGAACACTTGCTTATTGTTGTATGTAAGCTTGTTGTTGATAAGGTCTATAATCGACTCCGTTTTAGAGAAACAATTTTTAAGCGATTTCTATATATCTTTGATAGCGTCATTTCACCGCTATCGAAATTATCGTAAGTCTGTAGGCGACTTTATATTGCTTCAAGTTTGCAGAGGGAGAATATTCTCCCTCGGGAATTCCGTACAAAAATGCTAGAATGTCGTTCGTGATGACGTAGTCTAAGGCTGGCGACTGTCGTTGCCTCTTAAGGTGAACGATTCGTTCAGGTTAAAATTTTCGTACACAAAACAATTTTTCCTCTAACATGACGCAATCTGTTTTAGATGTCGCTGGTTTATTGATTAAAATAACCGATTTTTCATTGCCTCTTAAGAGGAGCGATTCTTCTTTTTTTGCAAGTCAACTAAAATTATTTCCATATAAAACTGTCAAACAGTACGAATGAGAAAGCGGACACAATTCTATAGGTCAACCAGGTCGGGTTGACGGAAGAGATTGAGAAGATCCAAAGAAGAGCGGCGCGTTTCGTTACCGGGTTATTTGGTAACCGTGATAGCGTTACGGAGATGTTTAGCAAACTCAAGTGGCAGACTCTGCAAGAGAGGCGCTCTGCATCGCGGTGTAACTTGCTCGCCAGGTTTCGAGAGGGTGCGTTTCTGGATGAGGTATCGAATATATTGCTTCCCCCTACTTATACCTCCCGAGGAGATCACGAATGTAAAATTAGAGATTAGAGCGCGCACGGAGGCTTTCAGACAGTCGTTCTTCCCGCGAACCATACGCGACTGGAACAGGAAAGGGAGGTAATGACAGTGGCACGTAAAGTGCCCTCCGCCACACACCGTTGGGTGGCTTGCGGAGTATCAATGTAGATGTAGATGTAGAAGGAAAAGCCCCAACACGCTACGATAAAAGTTATTACCAATGACAATAAACACTGGCGCGTCGGCAAAGATATGTTTTGCTTCTCCAGAAGGCGAAAGACAAATGGAAACTTTTTCATTTTTTTTTTTTTTTGACAATTATTAGAGAGACTCTGTCGTTAATTCTCGTGGCGAGAAGACGTATTTTTTGTGATACAGTATGTTGTCTGAATAATAATTTTATGAAAATATGACGTCTGAGAGTTGTTTTTGTGCAAAACCACGAAAGTTTTCTTCCGTGCATTATCCCAATGTCATGTCACTGTAGCTGCCTGCATTAGAAGAGGAAGTTCGATTAAGAATCAATATAGTACATACGGTCAAGAATGAGAATTAATTATCGCGGAAGGAGAACTGTGTGTGTGTAGCTTCCAAGTTTGTATGTTTGTATCTTTAATCGCTTTTATTTGTTGCTCTACTGAATCATTCTGCTCGTTAAGAGTGTCTTGTGTCTGATTTACTTCCGTCATATTGTTTACTTCGGAAAGTACTTCTTGCTTTAGCTGTTTTTCCATGCCTCTAAATTTTAGTCATTTCCTCGCGAAAATTCTTTGTCAAATCACTGATCTGTTGTGTGACTGTATCCTGAAAATCTTTTAAAACTTGTTTTTGCCCTTGTTTTATGTTGTTTATGTCTCGTGGTTTTGTGACAGACAGTCAAATTTTATATTTATGTCTGTTCGCAAACTGGTGTTTATATTTTTTATGTCTGCACGCAACTTTGTGTTTGTATTTCTTATTTCGGTGCTCAAGGTATCAAGTTTTTGAAATATCGCGGCAAGTGGGCTATTTTGGTTGCTACCTAATGTACTTCGGTTGTTAATACCTGTACTTTGTAAATTAACATTTGGATTTCGTGTGATGGTTGACGGTAAAGTGTCGTCAAAAATCATGTTATCTGCGCTTTCTATGTATTCTTGTGCGAGCAGGAATGTTCCTCGCTGAGATACGTGATGTTGATTCATCTATTGTCATCAACGTATCATCAAACTTAGAGCTCTGTGAAAGCTCACTAGCGTTTGTCACTTCGGTTATATTCATCTCTGAACTACTTAATACGTCTAAGTGTGGAGGACATGGCGCTGGTATTTCAGATGTTCTGTATTGCAATTGTACGCCATCTTGGCCCATTTCGTTTTTGTCAATGTCAAAAATAATGGAAACTGATTTTTGTGCCATTATGATGGGATGTTAAAATTAAAAATTTTGGAAAACAGATGATTGAAATATGTTATTTTTGTAAATTTAAAAATACGATTTACGTGTCGTCAAGCGTTAATTGGCTACTTTATGACGCACGAAATGGTTCAAATGGCTCTGAGCACTGTGGGACTTAACATCTGTGGTCATCAGTCCCCTAGGACTTAGAACTACTTAAACCTAACTAACGTAAGGACAACACACACATCCATGCCCGAGGCAGGATTCGAACATGCGACCGTAGCAGTCGCGCGGTTCCGGACTGAGCGCCTAGAATCCATAGACCACAGCGGCCGGCCGCACGAAATGTTATGACACAAAACCTTGAAACTTTTTTTGCGCTAATCATTACATAAAATTTCTTAAAAACTCACTACAATACATTTAGGAAGGGAAATTACGAAAAAGGATGTGTAATTACTACGCAGGAGATGCTACCAACCATAACTAAGCAAGTGGTTGCGTAGCGGTCCTATCTTTGATGCGATGAAACAAGCAGCTTATTTTCCATAAATTCCGGTTTCACTTTTGGTTTCCTTCTGAATTGGTTACTTTATCCACAATAATTTCTGGTTCTGAGTATTTTGCTCCCAGTCATGATGTTGGATATGAAAATTTGAAAATAATTAATACATGCAAAAAATTTTCATACAATGTCATAAATAATTTGGAATAATTTTCACAACTGGTTTCATGGCTTTCTCAGTGTAATACCACCAGGTCGCCAGTTGTGCAAATTTATATTCAAAAATTTCAATGTAATTAATGAAACTAATTGATTTTTTCGCACTTTTAACATTTTGATTCCTTATGGATTTTTAAGCGAATGCAATGTCTCACTTTTAACTTACATCGATTCCTGTATTCGCTCTTCTGTTGAGATGTACACAAGTTGGTAAAATGGTTCTCCTTCCGTCATAATTAGTTCTCATTCTTGACCGTGTGTACACTATTGATTCTTAATCTGACATCCTCTTCTGATGCAGACAGCTACAGTGACATGACATTGGGATAATGCGTGGAAGCAAAGAAAACTTTCGTGGTTTTGCACAAAAACCAACTCTCAGACCTCATTTTCATAAAATTATTATTCACACAACATATTGTATCACAAGAAATACGTCTTCTCGCCACGAAATCTAACGACAGTCTCTCTAACAACTGTCAAAAAAAAAAAAAAAAAAATGAAAAATGTTTCCATCATTTGTCTTTCGCCTTCCGGCATAGGAAAGATCTCTCTTTGCCGTCGCTTACAGTGGCCACGCTAGTGTTTATTGTCATTGGTAATACACTACTGGCAATTAAAATTGCTATACCATGAAGAAATGCAGATGATAAACAGGTATTCATTGGACAAATATATTACACTAGAACTGACATGTGATTACATTTTCACGCAATTTGGGTGCATAGATCCTGAGAAATCCGTACCCAGAACAGCCACCTCGGGCTGTAATAACGCCCTTGATACGCCTGAGCATTGAGTCAAACAGAGCTTGGATGCCGTGCACAGGTACAGCTGCCCATGCAGCTTCAGCACGATACCACAGTTCATCAAGAGTAGTGACTGGCGTATTGTGACGAGCCAGTTGCTCGGCCACCACTGACCTGACGTTTTCAGCTGGTGAGAGATCTGGAGAATGTGCTGGCCAAGGCAGCAGTCGAACATTTTCTGTATCCAGAAAGGCTCTTACAGGACCTGCAACATGCGGTCGTGCATTATCCTGCTGAAATGTAGGGTTTCGCAGGGATCGAATGAAGGGTACAGTCACGGGTCGTAACACATCTGAAATGTAACGTCCATCGTTCAAAGTGCAGTCAATGCGAACAAGAGGCGACCGAGACGTGTAACCAATGGCATCCCATAACATCACACTGGGTTACACACCAGTATGGCGATGGCGAATACACGCTTCCAATGTGCGTTCAGCGCGATGTCGCCTAACACGGATGCAACCATCACGATGCTGTAAACAGAACCTGAATTCATCCGAAAAAGTGACGTCTTGCTATTTGTGTACCCAGGTTCGTCGTTGAGTACACCATCGCAGGCGCTCCTGTCTATGATGCAGCGTCAAGGGTAACCGCAGCCATGGTCTCCCAGCTGCTGCTGCAAACGTCGTCGAACTGTTCGTACAGATGGTTGTCTTGCAAACGTCCCCACCTGTTGACTCAGGGATCGAGGCGTGGCTTCACGATCCTTTACAGCCACGTGTATAAGATCCCTGTCATCTCGACTGCTAGTGATACGAGGCCGTTGGGATCCAGCACGGCGTTCCGTATTACCCTCCTGAACCCATCGATTCCATATTCTCGTAACAGTCATTGCATCTCGACCAACGCGAGCAGCAATGCCGCGGTACGATAAACTGCAATCGCGATAGGCTACAATCCGACCTTTATCAAAGTCGGAAACGTGATGGTACGCATTTCTCCTCCTTACACGAGGCGTGACAACAACGTTTCACCAGGCAACGGCGGTCAACTGCTGTTTGTGTATGAGAAATCTGTTGGAAACTTTCCTCTTGGCAGCACGTTGTAGGTGTCGCCATCGGTGCCAACCTTGTGTGAATGCTCTGAAAAGCTAATCATTTGCATATCACAGCATCTTCTTCTTGTCGGTTAAATTTCACTTCTGTAGCACGTCATCTTCGTGGTGTACCAATTTTAATGGACAGTAAACTTTTATCGTAGCGTGTCGGGACTTTTGCTTATGTACCTATACACTGTATGTTTTCCTGACAATGATGAAGATATAATCTCTATATTCATAAATAAATTAACAGATGAAAGAGAATTATTTGTACAATCTCAGTGGAGATGAAATTTGTATTGTATACGAATACTTCAAAAAACAGCGATCACCCTGAAGGGTTAAGCACGCATTCTGGCGACGGTCTTCAGACTGGGTCTGCATTGGAACGCTGACTTTCGGTAATGAGGTTGGGACCCATCGGGGGTTCCAACTAAATTTAATAACCTTTTATGCGAGTGCATCTCTAGGCCATGGCTTTTTCTCATTTATTATTTTAGCGATGGTAAAAGTCGGACGTCAACTTTCATCAAGAAATCGCATAAAATTCTTTAAAGAATTGGTTAGATCTGCAGACGGGATGACCATCCCGCCCGCAATTCCATAACGAATAAGGCACGAAATTCTTTTCATTTTTGCAGGCTGTACGAACATACACCCTGAATAAAGCGCAAAATGTCTTCTCAATTGTCCAGGGTTTGCGAGAGTAAGCCCTGTGATTCCTTAGTGAATAAAGCATCAAATCTCTTACATAATTTCAGGGGCTAAATATTTAGCGCCTGAAATTCCATACAAAAACGCTAGAATATTGTTAGTGGTTAAGACGTTTATCAGCCGATGGCATCACATTGTCTGTAATTTTGCAGAGTCCGGGAGCACGGACTCTGAAATTCCATGGTGAATAAAGCACAAAATGTCATTCGATCCAAACACCCTCTTCAGCGTGGCAAATTAACCAGTGGAAAAAATTTTTATGAATGAGGCACAGACACAGTCTGCTATTGCTGTTTGTGGCCGCGCTAGCTGCAGGCTTAGGCCTGCTGCCAGATGAGAAGAGCAAACTAGTTAAATATTTATTTGATTATGGATACTTGGATGTGAAGATGGGCACAGCCTTACGGATGCTCAGCTGACAGTCTGTTAAGAGAATCATTAATGAAACTTGCATGGGGGCTTAATTAAATAAATTTGAAAATACTTTTTAGTTTTTAGTAGCTGTTAGTCCGATTACGCTGTGTGTCGCAATCGGTTAGCCCTGACTAGTATTATTACGCAATCTGACTGCATAGAATAACAACAAACAATGAAAGAAAATTTTCGTAAACACAGTAAATTAATTAAGTCCCCAGCAACTATAAAACCTACAAAACCCAAGCACAAATGTAATTGTTCTGTGTGTGGGAGTGTGACTCAACGTACACATCTGGCACGGTTCTTCTTCAACAAGACAAGAATTTTTAAATACCAATTATACTGACGTGATAAAAGAAAATTAGAAATACGACAATTGCGTAAGGAAAGCAGAATTACACTCTAATACAAGAACACACGCCAGTTGCTTTGTTGACTGAACCTGTAATGACGCATTATTTAGGATACTGAAATTAAAAACAAACTGAGTTAATTACCTCATTTATATTGATGAAAATCATTCTAATCCTTACATTATATCTCAACCAGAACTCTCCAATATCACATCTCAGCAAGCACTGCCTAATAGCACATCTCAACAAACACTCTCTGCTACAACATCACGAGACCTCAACAGGCTCTGACTACTACGAGCTCTCTCCAAGCACTGACTTCTACGAGTTCTTAACAAGCACTGTGGAGGCGGCTTCATAATACTCTTTGGCGCAATCTCTGGCGCAGTGGCTCAGTGTAGCCACCTTTCATATGCCCCTCCTCCACAGGCCAGAATTTGATGGTATTTTTGCCAGCATTGGTGGTGAAAATACCACCAAATTCGTCCAGAAAAATACAGACAAAAATAAGAGATAATATTAATATCTAAATATCACATAATTAGTTAAAATTTTGGCTTTCCACTGACCTTTCAATAACCTAATATATAAAATACAGTAGGCAATACAAATTCTTTTCATACATGTGGCTTTACATAATAGTTTACACAATACATAAAAAACCAGTTTATACAAATGTTCACATAAAATGCTTTCAATGATTAGTTTATACAAAAAAAAGACACCAACAGGTGACATCTTCTCAGTAGAAGCAGTCCATCAGTGGCACCCAGTGACGTTTAGCAGGTACACCCAGCAACAAGTCACATTAGTTCAGTAGAAGCAATCCATCAGTGGCACCCAGCAATGTTGAGTAGGTGCAGACAGCAACAAGTGACTTCATTTCAGTAGAAACAGTTCCAACAGTGGCACCCAGCAATGTTGAGTAGGTGCAGACAGCAGCAAGTGACCATTTCAGTAGAAGCAGTTCCATTAGTGGCACCCAGCAACGTTGAGTAGGTGCAGACAGCAACAAGTGACATTATTTCAGTAGAAGCAGTTCCATCTGTGGCACCCAGCAATGTTGAAGAGGTACACACAGCAACAAGACACATTAGTTCAGTAGAAGCAGTCCATCAGTGGCACCCAGCAATGTTGAGTAGGTGCAGACAGCAACAAGTGACTTCATTTCCATACAAGTAGTCCATCAGTTGCACCTAGCAGTGATGAGCAGGTGCAGACACCGGCAAGTGACATCATTTCCATAGAAGTAGCTTCATCTGTGCACCCAGTAATGTTGAGCAGGTGCAGACACCAACAAGTGACTTCATTTCCATACAAGTAGTCCATCAGTTGCACCTAGCAATGATGAGCAGGTCCAGAGAGCAGTCCATGATATTCACTATCACCGATCACACTGTTCATCAGAGTATATAAGCACAAATTAAACATGTCCTAGTGACACCAATCATGTAGAAAAAGTACAAGTAACAGTCCATAATATTCACTATCACTGATCACACAGTTCATCAGCAGAAATTAAACATTCCTAAGTGTCACACATTATGTTGAAAAAGTGCAGGTAACAGTTCATAATATTTACCATCACTAATCAGACAGTTCAGGCATGAACAATAGTTTGAATACACATACAAATGCTTTTACACTAAACATACAAATCATAACAAACACACAAATGATGTCATAATTTTCATATTAACTATTACAAATACTCAAATATCAGTAAACCTATAATATTTATGGGTGTCAGTGCAAGCCACTACAAACAAATAAAATAATATTTACGAGATAGGTGGGTAGGATTAGGAAAGGAAAACACACAAAACACACTCATTCATCTTTCATCCACATTAAGCACTACTGTGTAACTGAATAGTGTTAACTGTGTAAATGCAATCCTGTCAAAATCTGATGTTATCATGTGTATCAAGTAGTAGTGGCAGCAATGTATAACAGTCAATAATAGTTAAGTCAACGTCATAGTCATCATGTCAAGACCAATGTTTGCCAAGCCAGATCAAATGTACTGTTGTTGAACAACTGTCAGTGAGCCAAGATATGCAAATACTTCCTCTCTTCAAAAAAAATATATACTGCTTAGTGATTTAACGAAGTGTGTGTATAGACTATCTTCCTTCTACTTTAGTGTTCTAGTCTACTATCTTCATCCTCCTTGTTCCATAAGACCAACAAAAAAAATATGCATCTCACTTACTTTACCTCTTATACACCAAAACTCCAATAATCATCAGCATCACATAATCTCAATAATACCTCTTCAATACATCAATACATATAAACCTTATCATTAATAGCATTTACCTTACCTCTTGTCCACAAAAACTCCAATAATCATCAACTTCATATAATCTCTATACCTCAATAATACCTCAATAATACCTCTTCAATACGTCGATACATATGAACCTTATTACCAATATCACTTCACTTCCATAACAACTTTCCTCTAGTCAGTCTCCTCGAGCAAGTACAGATAAAATCCTAGTGCAAACTTCAGTTCATCCTCCCATACAATCTGAAGACACATGCCAACACACAACCTCTGTGTAATCCATCTGACCCAAATCTTCTGCTCATTATGAATTATAAACAAAGAAATGCATACATGACCTCTAACAGACTTAGTTCGAATAACTCTCAGTAATTAAGTACGATTACGGAATGTGAATGAGCATAATATTTCACAGTGTATACACCACTTCAGAATTATGGCAAACAGAAGCAAACATGTGGAGTATTTCTTGTGTCAAGTGTCACTTCCTATTTCAATTGCTCACGAAAAATGCAGTGTAATAATTGTCAATGGTCTAAACCTATTTTTGGTATGTCATGTCGTTAGCCTCCTTCCTATTAGCATAAATTTATACAGCTTCCATAAAACCTCAGCTCATGTGACTTCAACGAAGTTCTTTGTACCAATGTCGTTCGTCGAATTATTGCAGTTCATTTTCTTATCTTAAAAATATAAGGCACTTAGCGTAAGCAAAACAAGCAATAGCGAGTAAATATACCAGTAGAGAACAGAATGTCAACAATTGGATGCAGCACAATTCTTACAACGAGGCTCTGCCAAGCGAACAATCTATAATTAACACCATACTGTAACCTAAACTCTATGTTCGTACACTGTACAACAGCATTGCTATATACCAAATTAAAGAGTAGTTGTGACAACAAACAGAAATGTATAAATATGCAATCCATACGCATAGCAGCAAACAGGTCATTAGCATCATATCAGCATAAGCAAAGAAATGTTCATATGTCCTCTTAATAAGTAAACATGAAGGCGCAAGCAGATAAATCACAAAGTATAACTTACATACATAAACACAGTCAGCACAATTAATCAGGTTACAATTATAATTTAAATAAATAAGCACAGCAGGCACATAATTAAAAAATATAACATCAGTGAAAAAGCAGTGCAGCCAAGCGATGCATAATATACACAAGTTACAACCCAGTTCATTAATAATCATTGTCAAAATCAGTTAACGTACGCAAGCACGTCGCTTCACACGTAAATTCATAGAACATGAAATTAGCACAAAGTATGAATCACGTAATCGCGAGCAGCAAATTACGTCTAAAGTACGTACCTAAGTGGAAACATGTTACCTGAAAAATAAACTCAATTAATAGTTACCCTTTTTTAGTTTATTAGTTTCTTCTTGGAAATTACATTCTTTCTGAAATTTTCTCGATAGCAAGTCCTCTTAACGTCGGAGACACACAGAATTACCTGAAGTTCTTAAATATTTTATAGAACCGTATCCTGAAAAATACTGAATGTTAATAACATAATTCATCAAGTCACTATAGCTTTATACTGAATTTAATCGGAGAAATTAAACTGTGTATTTGTTTACGGCTGTCAGTGCATTCGCACTGAGCGCTCGATCAGCTGTAGGCGCGTGACGTAGGAAGCAATTGTTTTCCGTCAACGACTGCCTTGTGCGGCGCGCAGACTTGACTGTTGCTTTGAGTATGTGCCGCCGCCGAAACACAGCGCGGTATCCTTGTACTCACCGCATGTTTACATCTAGCTGTTGGTTTCTCAAAAGTATGTCATTCCACAAAAATTTTTACGTTAGATATATGATGTATTCCTTTAGAGCGTCGAGATTTAAGAGTTTCTACTTCGACAGTTATCATGAATAATTTTACGAATTCTATATGGACCGTTATAAAGCAGAAAAAATTTGCGGCACAAGCCTTTTCCTTTGTGAGACAAACGGTGGGACTTAATTAACACCTTCTGACCAACTGACAAGATGTTTAAACGACCAGGACGTTTAGCTGATCTCTCTCTTCTAGCAGCCGCAGATGCAATATTTCGTAGAGCCAGGTTGACAACTTCAGAATGCCGCAGTTTCCGCGAAGGCGGAAAAGGAACTATTTCAGAAATGCGATTTGTTGGTGCTTTGTTTTTTAATATCTGTATAGGCGGTAAAGAAGTTTAATCATTAGGGAGTTCATTCAGAATGTTTTGAAAAATATGAAGATACTGATCCCACGTTCTGTGATTCTGATGACAATAAAGACGACACAATTTATTGATTTCCTTCATCCATCTCTCTGAAGCGTTAGATTGAGGGTGAAAAAGTGAAATGAAGATTGGTTTAATTTTACGACGCTGTAGAGTACGAAGCCAAATTTCAGAACGAAACTGTGATCCATTATCTGATATAACCTTATCAACATGACCAACTTCTTTAAGAAAATGTTTGATGAAAGCGTTAGATACTGAACGAGCTGTTGCTTTGCGTAAAGGTGTAAAACACACATATTTTGATGTCAACTCCACAGCTACGAAAATGTACACAAAACCATTAGTAGAACGAACCACTGGACCGAACAAATCGACTGCAGCCATCTCCTTTAATTTCGCTGGAATGATAGGAAACAACGGTGCTCTGTGAGAAACTGTTGGCGGCTTAGCCTTTTGACATAATTTGCATTTGGCCAGAACAGATCGAATACGTTTTTCCATATTACTGAAATAACAATTTTCTCGTAATTTATGAAAGCATTTTCTGGGACCAAAGTGTGCATAACTGAAATGCGTATACCAAATCAATTTATTAACCCACTCATCAGGAATACAAACTAACCAAACAGAGTTGTCGACCGATTTTCGTTTAAAAAGAATGTCATTGCGGACTAAATAATGCTGTATAATCGCTACGCTTTCCTTTCTCCTCCACTTCTCCTTAATGTCCTTCCAGATTGGATCCTTATTTTGCTCCTTAGCGATGTCCTGGAGCGAAGACGAAATAAAGTTCTCAAACGCAACACCTTGAATATACATCAAACAATAATTGTTTTCTATGCAGTCCTCTTCAGCACTTTGTTTCAAACCCATAGGTGCACGTGATAAAGCATCGGCAACAATATTTGAAGAACCCTGTATGTAAACAATACTAAAATCAAACTCCTGTAGGTACAACGCCCATCGTGACAATCTGCCATGAGTTAATTTTGTGGACATAAGAAATTCCAGAGCTCGATGATCGGTATAAACCTTAGTATGTCTGCAAACAAAAATGTCCGAAATTTTGTGAAATCCCAAACAACAGCCAAAGCTTCAAGTTCCGTAATCGAATAATTCTTTTCTGATTTAGAGAGAACGCGACTTCCAAATGCAATAGTCTTCTGTGCTACAACGCTCTTCTATCTCTTAAAATAAGTGTGCCCCTAGGCCCTTGTATGATGAGTCCGTTGCCAAACAAAATTCTTTAGATAAATCCGGATGTGAAAGAAGTGGAGCAGCAACTAAAGCATCACGAAGCTGTTCAAATTCTGACTGAGCTTCCTCATCCCAACACCAATTAGATTTCTTTCCAGATAGTTCACATAAACGAGGTGTGGCCAAATCGTCCAATTTAACAAAGCGTCTAAGAAAATTACAGACACCAAGGAAACTACGAACATCACGTTTTGTGGTAGGAACAGCATAGTTACGAATAGCGTCTAATTTTTCTGGATCAGGAAGAATACCTTCTGTAGAAATAATGTGACCGAGAAATTTCACCTGAGAACGACCAAATTCAGATTTTTCTAAGTTCACTGTAATGCCAACTCTTGCAAAAATACGTAATAATGAGTCCAAAATTTTGTTATGCTCACTCCAAGAACGTTTAGCAATAAGAATGTCGTCAACATATGAAGTAATATTGTCACGAAGATAAACAGGTAAAATTTCATTTAAGCTACGAATGAATGCTGCTGAAGATACAGTAAGTCCAAACGGTAATTTCCGAAACTGGTAACAGTTACCAAAGGCTAAAAAGGCAGTATATTTTCTACAATCAGGGTGGAGTTCTATTTGCCAAAAACTTGCGCGCATATCAATCGTGGATAAGACTTTAATTCCATGGAAATGTTGAAGAAGTTCATCTAAATTTTGTGGGCGGTCAGTTTCAGGAATGATTATATTATTTATCTGTCTGGAATCCAGAACCAAACGAATTGACCCATCCTTTTTAAGAACAACGTGTAATGGGCTGGTATAAGGACTGACTGCAGGCTCAATAATGCCCTGACCTAACATGTATTGAAGTTCATTCTTAACCTTGTCTCTGTAAGCCAAAGGAATAGCGTACGTTTTCCCGCGAAATGGTGTGTGTTCTTTTACTTTAAATAAATATTGTAAGCCTTGTATAGTTCCTGTGTGATGACATAAATACTGTAGCATGTGAAGTCAAAATGTGGTGCAGCTCTTCTCTTGCAACGTCATCTGGCACTTCAGCTTTCTTAACCTTTTCATTAATTAATTCTTCGCTATTAATTATATCATCCATCTCGTCGCTGTATCTATTGTCATTGTCATGAATAAACACACTGTCGCCATAATGCTCAACGAAAACATCAGAAGTGAGAAACCTTAAACATTTTGTATCTGACTCAGATCTTGTTAAACACTCGAAAAATTTCAAACATTTCGGCATTCCGGCAACAGTCAAATTTACACTTCCTTCTTTAAAGTTCAAAATTGCCTTATGTGCGTTAAGAAACTCCATACCTAATATAATTTGGGTACTGAGTAATGGAACAATAATAAAATTAGCAGAAAATTCGTATCCTTGACAAATGAAATTTAAATTGGTCTGTTGTTTGACTTCCACACTTTTTCCAGAAATCGCTCCTCGAATTGTAGTTTTAGAAATAGGTAACACAGGACAAGCAATAGTTCTTTCACATATACGAAAAACTGATTCACTAATGACATTCAATGGGCTCCCAGAATCTAAAACTGCAGTGAACTTATTCTTACCCACGTATACTTCAATAACAGGATGTAAAAATGCGTCTACATTATTTTCCTTTTCGTCTAACAAAATGTCTCTTATGTCTTCCAGGCGTACGTAGTGTAAAGTCGTAGTGTCATTACTTTCTGAACCGTCTATATTGCTGCCAGAAGCCGAAGCTACAAGTCATTGTCGATTGTTTGCGTCACGTCTTTGATTATTCCCGTCATTTCGCGGATCAATTTCTACTATTTGCACTTGTCTCTCTGAAGTTCTGTCACGTGGAGGATGCCAATTAGGTCCTTCCTGTCTGTTAGATGCAAATTCTTGGTTGTGTCTGTTATTAAAATTTCTGTTTTCCTGTCTGTCTGCATAACTACTACTTGTGTAATTTCGACTATCACTTCTGAAATTATTGTTGTATCTACTACCCTGGTTATTTCTGTAGTAAGAATTTCTATTACTGTATGAATAATTTCTGTCCTGATGATATCGATTACTGTTTCCGTATGATTGATCATTCCGGTACGAATTACCACTACTATAATTGTCTGTGTAATTTCTGTTAGAACGTCTGTTATTGTCATAAGGCTGGTATCTATTGTCCTGTCTGTTTCGTCTGTCATTCTCAAAATTACCGCTATAACGCCCGTTCCGACCACTATCCCTTTTCTCTGAAAATCTATTGTAATTACTGTTACTGAAAAAATTACAGGAAGTCCCGTCGTCGTCGTCATACTCGAGTTCTTGTAGCAAAGTCTTAAAAGTCTCAATGTCGTCTTTACATCTTCCAGCTAAAGCAATTTGTCTTACGATTGTGGCAGCTTAGTTAAACAAATGCGAATTAATTCAGTCGGGCTATAAGGGTTGGACAGGAACTGATTCTTTCGAATCATGTCTTCAAAGTACTCTGCCGGCGTGCGGAACTCAGACTGTTTAAAATTACGCTGCATAATCAGACTATTTTTGACTCTGTCTTGTGTGTTTTCGGACCAATATGCCGATAGAAATGCATGATAAAAATCATTTAGATTATTACAATCTCTAATGAGTGCGCGCATCCGCGTCGCCGGTTCGTTTTCTAAATATCCACACATAAATTCCAGTTTGTGACTTAGTGGCCAATTTGGTGGAAGTGCGTACATAAATTGATCTAACCATGCACATGGATGTATGTCATTCTTAGAATTGCGGAAGATCTTAAATTTCCGAACAGTCAAAAAGTGTTTATAGTCAAAGTTTTCGCCTCGTGGCAACAAAGACCTACCGCGTCTGTCCCAGTCCCAATGTTGATTATTGTCAAGTTCGCGCGCCTGGCGCTCTCTTGTTGCTTCTCGTAAATGAAATAAATTACTTTTTTCAAACCCTTCTGCTATCTGTGATTCTAAATTTCTTCTACTGTCTTTTCCTACAATTTCGCCTTCAATTTGTTTGACTTGCTTTCGTAATGCCTCAACTTCCCTTTTAACGCGTTCATTAAATTTTCCCTGATTCTCAACATGCTTATTTATGTTCTGATACTCTTCGGTTTCTGCAAATGGTAATGGAGCTGTATCATCCGAATCTCTGTCCCCATGTAAACTAAGATTTGTCAATTTATCTGAAATCTCCTCAACTCTTTCCGACAAGTCACCTATTTGTTCTTTCTGTTTATTTACGTCTTCCGTAAGTGTCGTGACTCGGGTTTCAGTATTGACACATTTAGTAGTTAACTGTTCATATTGTTGTGTTAGGTTATTTAATCTGTCATTTGGTACGGATTCCTCGATTCTCTCAAATATTTCTTTCTTATCGTGTGCACGTTGTAAATTTAACTCTGAAAATTTCTGTACTATCACGCGATCTCTTTCCTCCTGTTCTCTATCCTGTTCCCTTTGTCTAATCTCTACAGCAATTAATCTATTATTGTGAGAATTCAAAATCGGTTGTACTTCTCTGATTTCTTTCTTTAATTCATCTTTCATATTTTTGAAACATGTCCCTATTCGTGAATCTAACCGTGTTTCCAAAGTTCCCATCTCTGTTTTAGTTGTTCCTATCTCTGTTTTAAATTCAGATCGAAACTGCTCCATTGTTCCCCTATCTGTTTTTAATTCAAATCTCAAAGTTTCCATCTCAGTTTTAATTGTTCCTATTTGTGATCCCACTGTTTTTAATTCAGATCCTAACTGCTCCATTGTTCCCATTTGTGAGTCTAACCGAGATCCCAAATTTAATATTGCACCCATCAACTGATCCATATGAACTAGATCAAAATTCCTTTCGCCCTTAACATTTCCCGCAAAACTAACTTCCTTCTGCATAGCCATAAGGCTATCTGTGTTCGATACTATTCCAGAATCTTCTGTCGTTAATCTCGGATTCTGTGAATTTTCTGATTGAGAAAAATTTTGAAATGGTTCCGGACTATTTTCTCGGCTGATTAAATTGTTTTCCGCTTCATTATTCATGATACTGTTTTCCTCTGTTGGCGAGTTCGCCATGTTAACAATTTCGTCATTCTCACTATCCATCATTTTTGCCTTTTTCATTGATCGCGTAATCATTTACAAAACATAAAAAAATGCGTCACTGTACGAAAATTACACACAATGACTATCTCCAACAATACCATTTACATGCAATGTCTCCCTCAAACACGATCAATCGAACAATTGAAATAATTGCACTAGATTGTCAAACGCATATACAAGACAACAAATCAAATTCTGAGAAAAAATACCATTAGAAGAATGACAATTAGTAAATCTACACACGCAAAATAGACTACAATTACTAACTACAATTACTTCAACAATACTACGGTCTACTATTTTTACAATCAGAAGATTCCAAGGGACGATCCGAAGCAGCGGTCGCCACGTGCATGGGGGCTTAATTAAATAAATTTGAAAATACTTTTTAGTTTTTAGTAGCTGTTAGTCCGATTACGCTGTGTCTCGTAATCGGTTAGCCCTGACTAGTATTATTCCGCAGTCTGACTGCATAGAATAACAACAAACAATGAAAGAAAATTTTCGTAAACACAGTAAATTAATTAAGTCCCCAGCAACTACAAAACCTACAAAACCCAAGCACAAATGTAATTGTTCTGTGTGTGGGAGTGTGACTCAACGTACACATCTGGCACGGTTCTTCTTCAACAAGACAAGAATTTTTAAATACCAATTATACTGACGTGATAAAAGAAAATTAGAAATACGATAATTGCGTAAGGAAAGCAGAATTACACTCTAATACAAGAACACACGCCAGTTGCTTTGTTGACTGAACCTGTAATGACGCATTATTTAGGATACTGAAATTAAAAACAAACGGAGTTAATTACCTCATTTATATTGATGAAAATCATTCTAATCCTTACATTATATCTCAACCAGAACTCTCCAATATCACATCTCAGCAAGCACTGCCTAATAGCACATCTCAACAAACACTCTCTGCTACAACATCTCAGCACAGACTACCACGAGACCTCGACAGGCACTGACTACTACGAGCTCTCTCCAAGCACTGACTTCTACGAGTTCTTAACAAGCACTGTGGAGGCGGCTTCATAATACTCTTTGGCGCAATCTCTGGCGCAGTGGCTCAGTGTAGCCACCTTTCAAACTTCCTGGCAGATTAAAACTGTGTTCCCGACCGAGACTCGAACTCGGGACCTCTGCCTTTGGTACTGGCAGAAGTAAAGCTGTGAGTACCGGGCGTGAGTCGTGCTTCGGTAGCTCAGTTGGTGGAGCACTTGCCCGCGAAAGGCAAAGGTCCCGAGTTCGAGTCTCGGTCCGGCACAGAGTTTTAATCTGCCAGGAAGTTTCATATCAGCGCACACTCCGCTGCAGAGTGAAAATCTCATTCTAGAATCATTAATGTTATTCCAACTAATACACAATCACGAAACAACTGGCGAGTTAATTGACGAAACATGATACTTCATGAAGAAACCTAGATGCGGTGTAAAATATTCGTTTGGTAGTTATAGAACTACTATGTATAAATGGAATAAGAAGAATATAAAGTGGACATATAAAGGAGCAACCATTCAATAGGTGATAAGAAGCCACAATTCATAACCAGTTGGTTAACATTCTTAACCCAAAATATCCAAAAATTTGACGGAATATACCAAAGACCAAGTGGCGATGTGTTATTCGATGATAATAGGATATACACGATGAATTTACACACACTACAATTAATTCCAGGGTATCCCAAATCAATATCTAGTGCAGGATTACGTAAAAACTTTTTATTAAATGCTGCAGTCAACACTTATTCAGGAAGAGACTGGAATAGAAGGGAGAACCGATAGAGGTAATCAAGGTAACCTCCACCACACGCCGTCAGGTGGCTTACGGAGTATGGATGTAGGTGTAGAAGAACGTTTTTATCCTTTAATGGACGTTTCTACGCGGAATTAGATGGGCGTAGTTTTACATCTAAATCGCGAGGAGTTATAAATAGAGAATTTACAGGATTGTCAACTAAAATGACTTCTGCATTTCGGTACATTAATGGGGTGTTGTATTTTTTCGTGGATGAAACTTTCTGCGAATATGATGAATTTTAAAAAAAAGTTGTTAGAGCTGGCGCAAGTCATCTTTGTTTGGTGTTGAATGTAGAGAACTGGTTCCCAAGGTAATAAATGTTCTGAAAGATACATTCCAAAAATTAGAAAATTTCACTTTGTTCTAATGAACTTTTTTCTACATAAATGGAAGCGCAGACGCTGACTGAATGTAGTTCTGAACGCAGTTCTCAGACTGGTTCAGGTGTCACTGTGACTGGACGTAGTTCTAAGACTGGTGCCGCTGAAGAATGCTTTGACAGTCGCACTTAACTGTGTAAATATTGCAATACTGAGCAATCAATTGATAATTTTCGTACACAGAAATACACGAAAGATAGTTATAGACCGATGCGTAGACAGTGTTCAAATAAATTTCATGTAAAAAATTACAATGAAAATCGAATTCCTTGTGTATGTGGAAAAACATTGCTAAATATTACTATAAAGAGCATTTAGACGAATTCCGAGTGAAGAACATTCGAAAGTATTGTTGTCGATGGAAGCAGATAAAGCATCTGCTAAAGCAGCTTCAGCGCTGCACCCATCCTCAAAAAATTGTATTGGTTGTCAAGAAATTAAAGATTTAAGTTGTTTCTACAGAAATCCTTCATATTAAGATAAACATGATAGTAGATGTAAAAAGTGTGTATTAGAATACACGAAAAATAAAAGGCAAAATAAGAATTGAGTCTGCGAGTCTATTGTTTTTTATTTCCTTTAAAAGAGACGGCCAAATAGAGACGCAGCCTGCTGGAAGTCGCCGTTTAAAAACGTTGCTCAATTCCGCAATTTTTAGAATCGAGTCTGAAAGTCTATTGTTTTTTGTTTCATTTAAAAGAGAGACAGTCTGCTGAAAGTCGTCGAGTTACTCAAGATTTTCGGAGAGGTCACATGGAGAAAGTCACAGTTGTTAAACTTCGTCGTTACTGTAGGAGAAATAATTTAAGTGGGTTTTGTAAACTGAATAAAGCTGATCTAATTAGCTATATTATTAGACATCGGCGGCCGCAGTCAGGTTCTGCGCCAGCTGGAGCCGGTCTTTGGAAGTGATTACCGTTTTTCTAAAATTGGAAACTGTAATGGTTCTTTATTTACGTGACCATTAGGCACTCCAACCCCAGTTCTCGATACCAGTAATATCATACTACCTTTCTGCGAAGTAACAGACATATTTTTGTGACATTCACATTTGGTTTTCTTAATGCATAGGTACTGCGATGTATCGATGTATTATAGTGATATGGTTCTTGTGTGTATTCATTTCTGTAAGACTGTCATAATCTTTGACTTACCTGTAACCGTTTTGGCCCGAATGCGCACAGAGCAGTCTTTGTTTCACTTTGCAGAAGTTAAGTTGTTATTTCGCTTTGTAAAAGAATAGTCAAGTCTTGTGTTTAGTTAAGGTGGAAATTAAATATATGAAGATTGATACAAAACTGTTTTCTTTATGATGTGACGGCTAAGAAGTAGTATATGTGAATTTACAAGAAGTTTAATAAAAATGTGGATCGTGAACACCAAGTCAAACATTATTTCTACCATACCATTGCTCTGATCTGGGATTGTTTGATCATTAAGAATTTCCTGAAAAAGGCATTTGTTAGGTCTTCAAATATTGCTAAAATACAGATCTGTACCTTCTAGCAGTCAAAATGGAATCACCCTGGAATCAACAAGATGAACCATGAGAACTTCGACGAAATATGCGTGGGAATCCATTCAAGATAAGTGCCAAATTTAATGACATTTTTTTTTACAGTGACTTCATTATTTCCATTCTGGTGATATCATCCACAGTCAATAGCTTTGTTGTTGCCCGATAAAGTGAACCTATGCTGCGTGAGCAACATAATTAATCTGATTTCTAACCTACTTTGCAAGTGGTGGTATTGTTAGAAAGCGATGATGAGATTTTCGAGATTAATGAAGATGAGCCATTGAAAAGAATATATTTCCATTCTCAAACGATGTCTTCGCCAAGTAGAAACCGACAGACGCACGGTTGGAGACTATGTGGTCGATACGGCGTTTGGAAACAGGCTACACACCATAAATTTTGAGTACAACATGTAATATTAGTGTCTGTTTCGATAGCTTAAAGGAACTTACATTCGATCATCTAACCATGCGGGCTCATAAAAGCCATACAATTGGAGAAAAATTTCTTAGATCGTCGCTGAGCAGCGACCCCGTCATATTTCAAAGAATATCTATCTTACGCGCCACGGCGCAGAATACGAATTGTTCATAAATTGTATCGATAGCGATATTTTGTGTTTCTTATTTTATGGCAGCTGAAGAATTGTAATCCTCTTCTGTTACCTCAGTCCTGATACATTTTTTAAAGGCGGCGGACGTGTATGTGGCGCGGTCCGCAATCACTAATTAGTTATTATAAAATATTACTATTGTTCAGTACTATGTAAGAATTTATGTGTGCATCTAAGATGAAATATCGAACATAGAACATTAAAACTGTACGGAGCCTATTGTTAGCAGTACTGACTAAGGTAATTAAATTGGTTATTGTGTTCTCAAATGCTGTAGTGCCTGCTTGTTACTTAGAATATTTCTGTACTATCCATCTCCTATTAATGGCAACAGAGATTACGGTGTTTTTACAGTTTCCACACAGCTACCAGAGACTGACTGCATGTCGGCAAACGTCGTAGTGAAGGCAGAAGGCGCATTGCCATTTACCTTGTTTGTGATTTAAATCCAATTTCTTTTAACGTGTGGTGTAGTATAACAAAGAAAATTTCCAGCTCTCTCTGGTCCCTTAGGTTTCTCTGTTCCTAGTTGCTATGTCTCATATCCGGTCGTGGTCGAACATGATCACGACACAAATTAAGCGGCAATGCGATCTCTTTTCTTGATCTTGAGAACGTTACGCCTTCTGAAAACTATTTCAGGTGACATATAAATTATCACATACAGTACTTAAGTTTTTTGAAAAGTCTTTGCTCTTCCCGCCAAGAAGTGCTGCAAAACTCGCAAAAGATTTCTGAATTTTCACAAGAGAATAATAATTTAATCAAAATATAAATAGTTAAAAAAAAAAACACTACACTTGGCGCCCGAATAGGGACCTGACTGAAATCACGAAAATCAGTCCTCTTGTGTTTGCTGCTATTATAGATGTATCTAACAATACATTTATTTTTCATGTGCACGCTACACGCTTAAAAACTTATGGACGAAAATTTCAAAGAGTAAAGACGAGCCAACGGCGGAAAACGGAGAAATTTTCTATCCAGTTGCCGACTCTCAAGACATCGACTGCAAGTTACGAAAAAATTTTCATAGGGAACTGTGACGCGTCAGTAGTATAGTTGTCTTTCGAGCTACATCACCATTCTTCCTTTTATTTCCATCTGCACATTTAAAAAATAAGCTTAAATTTTTTTGTCAAAATTTAGTAGGATTTGCAACGTAGTGTCTAAACCCCATTGTTGAGTCTTGATTTCAATGTGTAAATATGGCGTCGTGTTACATATAAAATGCTAGCGCTGTGTGCTAATTCAGTTGTTTAGTGTGCCCGTCTTCCATCTTGTCTTCTCTGCTTCAGTTCACAGTCGTTTGTTAGGCGAGTGTAACTCCCATACTTGACAGACAGCACTTGATCTGACGTCACAAGCAAAGGACAGACGAACCGCGTTCCAGACCACGTGTAGCTGACGTAATACTGTTGAAAAACAGACCCCGCGAGATGGCGGAGGGTAAACAGAAATTAATCCCCACAACACGTGACAGTGCCGATATGAACAGCACTCATCATTCGTTGCGCTCACGTGCAATTAGCATGCGAGTGGAGGCGGAGCCTAACGCCGATGATATGATTGACACAGACCAAAAAATTCAAACGATTCCCGCGGGTAGCAAGCCAACTGAAGATACGAATCCAATGCTCCTTCAAACCCAAAATTGGATGGCAAATAATGATAGGGAAAAGGAACCATTGCGGTTAGAAAAGGGACGAAAAGCAAGAGACAGTGCTGAACGAGAGGGGGAAAACAAAAAAGAACTAATGCGAGCTTTTACCGATTTAAATAAACAATTTGATGCGGTAAATGAAAAATTTGAAGTGGTAAATGGAAAATTTGACACAGTAAAAACTGAAATAACTACCGACTTGAAAACTGATCTGAGTACCCAATTGGGCGAGGTCAAGTCGGAAATAAGCGGGCAAATTGAAACAGTAAAAACTGAGATCCGTAAACAGGTTGAAGCTGAGATCAAGCAAGTAAATTTGATGCAGCACTAGGAGCTGTCAAGAGTGAAATTAATGCCACGGTAGAAGCATACTATGGCGAAACTATAGCATTAAAGGGTAATTGTGACACCATGTCAAAGGAGGTCAGCGCCCTGAAACTGGTTGTCACTAATATGGGAAAGGAGATAGATGATTTGACGAAACCAGTAGGATCACTTGACGTAGAGGAGCAGGTAAAGTTTACGGTAAAGGCTCACGCCGAAGCGTTATCCGACCTCTACACAGAGTGGATAAAAACCAAAGACCACCTGATAGAAAAAAAAGGTAAAGACAAAACTGAAGGCAGTAGTAACGCAAGTTGCTTATGATCTTTCGGCGGAACCAGAAAAATCGGGAGACATCGTGTTATCTGAGCTAGGACAGAAAAGGCGAACTTTGGCACAAGACCTTCCTCAATGGAAGCAGCAGGTCATTGAAGAGGTGTAGACACTAAAGAACAAAGTGGAAAGTCCCTCACATCCGATGGGTAGCAAATGGAGAATGGCTCTGAGCACTATGGGACTTAACATCTATGGTCATCAGTCCCCTAGAACTTAGAACTACTTAAACCTAACTAACCTAAGGACAGCACACAACACCCAACCATCACGAGGCAGAGAAAATCCCTGACCCCGCCGGGAATCGAACCCGGGAACCCGGGCGTGGCAAGCGAGAACGCTACCGCACGACCACGAGATGCGGGCAGGGTAGCAAATGGAATCACTCCGAAATGACAATAGGCAAATTCATTACAGCACTCCATTTGATCACACGTCATACCACAGTCCGAGAGACACAGTGCATAACCACACTGAAGTGAACAGCCCACCAACACTCATAACCCAAATGCAGGAAGAAAGTGTATTGAAACACAAAACATTTCCAACCTTTCACCCGCAAAAACGTGACATACACCCAATCGTATTTTTGTGAAACTTCTCTGGAGTATTTCCGAACAGTTGGACAGACAAGCAAGAATACAGTTTGTAACGGGGTATATAACAGGAGATCCCGCCGTATGGGGAATAGAAATGACAGACAAGTGCAGGACCTATAATGAATTCGAGCGGATGTTTCTGAAAAAAAATTTGGAGCAATGGTGTTCAGCAGTACTTAAGAAAAAAATTGTTCAATGCTGAAATGTTCAATTCGAAACACGGCAGTCTCAGAAGATATTTCGAAAAATATATAGCAAAAATTAAATTCTGGGACTCTCCAATTACAAATAGAGACGCTATCATGATTTTGAAAACTAAGTTGCCCATCTCTATAAGGGCGATACCGAAGCATTTCTTTCCATATTGGGCTCACTGGATTTGATTCGCGAAGACGCGATAGCAAATGTTGGTAGCGCTCCGAATGAAGTGAGCAGGCGAAACAGTGGAGGTTACGCGGTCAACAATGGCAATGAAGGAAGAGCGCGAAATAGCGACGCTTACTACCAACCGTCCGGCGGCTACAAAAATCAATAGGTGTCGTAACACAGTTTCGACCGAAGGATGATAAACAACGGTGCAATCCAGTGGATAGTACACAACGGCCTCAGTACGGAAATTCAACACACAATTATCCACAAAATCAGTACGGAAACAAACCACCACAGCAAGGAAATTATCAGAGCGGACCAGCCTTTAAAAGGACGCGTCAGTGTAAATCAAATAAATGGCATGGGACAAGTGGAGGTCAACAACAGTTTGCTAATAATGACAACACAATACACTAAATGGCCCAGAATACATTCCGACCTCCGACAAATATAAATTTTTCCGGTGACTCAGATGATTATGCAGGAATTTCGAAGTCGAAACTGCAAAAGACTGCGCAAATCTTTTATGCGCAAAGTGGATCATACACGGGATAAGATCCTTGTCCACCACCCTTCGTGTCACAGTCACAACACCACCACGAAACGGAGGAGACGTTAAGGGCGATATCCGATAGGGAGAACCACCACAATCAAGAAAACAAGAAACAGCATTTTTTAGCCTCGACGAGTCTGTTGCAGAACAAGATGGGGGCACGGACTCTTTCAACTCATTTCAAGTAGATGCAATAAGGTATGACAAGGGCACCGACTTACACGATGACTTATTGCAAGAGACTGACACTGTCGTCATGGGACGAACAAGTTCAGGCTTCTACCAAGATTTCAATAGTCAACATGCCTATAATCGCTATTATTGATACGGGAGCCAATGTTAATGCTTTATCTCCATGTTTGTTCAAGCAAATTTCTTCAGTGAGTAGAGTTTTATCGCTCCCTATACAAGACTGTACAGTCTCTAGAGAAATAGGGCCTATGAGACAGCGTGTAATCTTGCAAGATCAACTTCAAGTAAATATTGACTATTTCCGTTATGTGCAATTTTCTTATAGTAAAGAACCTATCTGTACCATGCCTCCTTGGAATGGAGTTTCTCAGACTGACAAAAGCAAAAATTGACATTGAAAGTGGGACTTGTAGATTAACGGTGAACCAGCAGGAGGTAACAATAACATTGTTACGCATAAGCTGAAACCAGTGCTTAACAAATGTCAATTTTAAGGTGCGGTACTTCACTGACAAAGTTACGGACGGGCAGATGATGACACCAATCATGTAGATATTCGTGAGGACGAATATGATTACTTACTACCTGACAAGACTGAGTTAGATAACAAAGCTTTAGAAGCGACTGGTTTGACTAAGGATCAAAGGAGTGAACTTTTTAACTTGCTAGTTAGTCATGTGGAGATATTCTCCAACAAATCTGGAGTAGTAAAGGGATTTGAGTATCGTATGGACGTGTTTCCCCATAAGACCTGCTGCATAACGAGCTACGCAGTTCCCCAATCACGAATCTGTCAAACGTGAGATTAGGAAAATGTTACTCTGCAATGTGATTGAGCCGCCACTTTCTCGGTATTCGAGCCCTTGTTATCAGTTTTAAAAACTGATGGAAGAGTGAGATTAGTTTTAGACGCAAGGCTGATCAACAAAATAATAGTGCCGATTCGAACGAGACCCGAAGCCCTGGAAGAACACTTGCAGATGTTTAATGGAGTTAAATTCCTCAGCACAACTGACCTAAAAAACAGTTATTGGCAGGTGAGATTAGCGCCTGAGTCAAGAAAATACACGGCATGCATATTTGCAGACCGATCTTGTCACTTTACAGTCATGCCCTTTGGACTGAATGTGAGTTCGGGAGTTTTTATTTCAGCGTTAGACTATGTTTTAGGACCGGAGTTATTGGATGAAGTAACTGTATGTGGAGGACGTCCTAATAGCTTCGAACACATGGGAAGACCTTGTGGTGATACTGCAGAAAATATTTAAGAGATTTATAAATTATGGAGTCAAAATTCGGTAAGAGTGAGATCAAGTTCTTAGGACATACGATCACAGCAGAAGGGATTAGGCCCGATCCTGACAAGTTGGCGGCGATTAAGAAGTTTCCCACACCCACAACAAAAAGACAGCTGAAAGGTTTTTTAGGCATTGCGTCAGTTTTCAGACGTTTCATATCGAGTCAGGCAATGAACAATGAAGCTCTTCATAATCTGTTAAGAAAGAATGTGTATTGGAATTGGGATTCTGAGTGTCAGAAAGGGTTTGGACAAATTAAAAATAGTCTTGTTAACAACAATATTCTTCATCATCCTAAGATGGATAAGGAATTTTGTATTATGTCCGATGCATCGTTTGTGGGCATTGAATGCTGTTTGTTCCAAATCGACATCGTTGATGGACGTAAGCAAGTTCCAAGTAATCAGCTTCGCTAGTAGAGTCTTATCAGAATGTGATAAGTCGTATTCTGTTACGGAGCTCGAAGCCCTTGCCATCATCAGGACATTTAAAAGATTAACTACTGCATCTATGGTAAGAAGATCAAAGTCTTTTCTGATCATCAGGCACTCTCTTTTCTTCAAACGTGCAAGCTTCAACATCCCCGCTTAACCAGGTGGTGCATGTTTCTACAGGTATATGATTTTCAAATAGTATATATTAAAGGAAAAGACAATATCATTGCCGACGCTTCATCCCGATCACCAGAAGGATTGCCTGAAGCCAGCGAGTTAGTGGAACAAATGTCTAATTACCGGATACTCTTAATGAAAAACCCGATGCACAGAAAATATTTTCTTCAGTTGTGTAAAGGTATCCGAGCTCTCCAAGATACTGATCCAAAATGAACAAAAATTAAGCAGCTCCTCACAGAAAAGCCTAATCATAAAGTGTCGAGATTTTATAAGTTGCCGGCCGCTGTGGCCGTGCGGTTCTAGGCGCTGCAGTCCGGAACCGCGTGACTGCTACGGTCGCAGGTTCTAATCCTGCCCCGGGCATGGATGTGTGTGATGTCCTTAGGTTATTTAGGTTTAAGTAGTTCTAAGTTCTAGAGGACTGATGACCTCTATGTTAAGTCCCATAGTGCTTAGAGCCATTTGAACCATTTTTTTTTTATAAGTTGCATAATCAGGTTCTATTTCACAAAAATTCCGGACCGATCGAAAGATGGTGCGTATGTATTCCAAAAGGTTTTGTTGAACATCTATTGTGGCACACACACATTTCCTTGGATCACTATGGCCCGGAGAAATGCAAAAGAAAAATTTCTTCATATTGTTATGTTCCAAGTCTGCATCACGAAGTACATAAGTTGCTAAGAGATTGTATCATCTGCCAGAAGGCAAAAGCACTAAATATTTCTACGCTGATTCCCCTCAATCCTTTTCTTCTGAAAAAACCAAACCAACTCCTGAGTATTGATTTGGCTGGACCGTTCCCGACTGGACAGGGAAGTGCAAAGTATCTAATAGCCAATCACGACCATTTCACAAAACACATTAGATTGTATGCAGCAAAATCTTCTTGCGCCAGGCCAATTGTACGACGTTTATAAAGTGATTATTTCCCACGATTCGGCATACCCGAGTCGATGCTGACCGACAGTGGTTCGACCTTCACTTGTCGTACTTGGCGTGAATTCCTCGCTCGCCACGGCCTTCAGCAAATTTTAATATCCTATTACCGACTTCAGTCGAATGCGATTAAGAGAATATTCAAGGAATTCAATCTATTCATTAGGACCTGGGTTCCTAACAGGCAGGCTAAGTGGATCGAATTTGTTACTCCTTTTGAAGAGATTATTAATAATCTTCCACACTTGTCAACAGGCTTCACACCGCATGAGCTCATGTCAGCCAACAAAGAGCGAAATGATTCCATCAATCCTCTTTGTAAGGTGGAAGACCTAGAAACAAGTTTAGACACCAAAATCAGGCAGGCGTTGATTTCACTGACAAAGTATGCAAACCTCCGTAAGAAAGCATTTGACAAAAAGGTAAATAAGGTTATTGAATATAGAGAAGGTGAGAGAATCTTACTAAGGACTCATTTTAAACCACGGAAGTTACGAAAGAAAAATCGTAAGTGGCAGCTCGTTATGAAGGCCCATATGTTTCTGGCCAAGAGAAGTCAACTAATATCAAATACCGGCCTTAATTTGAGGAAGAAATTTCTGAGGATGTACAGCAATGTATGGTAGTGAAACATGGACTGTGGGAAAACCGGAACAGAGGAGAATCGAAGCATTTTAGATGTGGTGCTATAGACGAATGTTGAAAATTAGGTGGACTGGTAAGGAATGAGGAGGTTCTACGCAGAATCGGAGAGGAAAGGAATATGTGGAACACACTGATAAGGAGAAGGGACAGGATGATAGGACATCTGCTAAGACATGAGGGAATAGCTTCCATGGTACTAGAGGGAGCTGTAGAGGGCAAAAACTGTAGAGGAAGACAGAGATTGGAATACGTCAAGCAAATAATTGAGGACGTAGGTTGCAAGTGCTACTCTGAGATGAAGAGGTTAGCACAGGAAAGGAATTCGTGGCGGGCCGCATCAAACCATTCAGTAGACTGATGACAAAAAAATAAAATAAAATAAAATAAAATAAAAAATGTTATTGTCAGGAAGCCGCACACAGGAAGTTACTTGCTAGCCGACCCCGTGACTGGAAGGATTAAAGGTCTACAAAATTGTTAAGGCTTTCGTGGCCACTTGTTGACAAACTGCCTATTGGCTTCTGTCTCAGGTTCTTCGGCCGACGTTCATCTAATGATTTTTCTGACGTTTCGCCAGCACGAGTGGCTGTCATTGTCGAAGCTTCACCCTCCATTGCCGGTGGTGAACTCCGGCAATGGAGGGTGAAGCTTCGACAATGCCAGCCACTCGTGCTGGCGAAACGTCAGAAAAATCATTAGATGAACGTCGGCCGAAGAACCCGAGACAGAAGCCAATAGGCAGTTTGTCGATTAAAGATCTGTTCCAACATATAGACTTAAGATAATTCCACAATGGTAACACAAGAAATTTACATGTGTTAGTAGTACGAGGCAATTACAAAGCATCGTCAGGGAACAAGGTAAGTCGTCGACGTCGAATGATAACTCAAGAAAAATGACAAGCCAGTAGTTAACACGTCTGGAGGTCATCACACAGTGCAGACTGTATGAGGAAAGTTTGTACTGATCTGTTAATTGAATACAGGTAAAGGAAAATGTCAAAGAGAGAATTTAGTACTAATTTTAAGTTAGTATATAAGTATATGACGCATGCTCGTGTGGTAATCAGCCCCCGAGATGTCTAAATCAAAGAGAAAAGGAGTGATCAGTGCCCTTCTCTCAGGTCTTATAATGAAGGATTGTTTTTTGAGAAACTAAAGTCTCTCGGAGGACAAGTTGTAGTCCCGTGTAAAATAAAAGGTCATAATTTTCGTGACTACAATCAAAGAATAACAGAGGATATCGTAATGAGAGCGACACATTACCTAAAAAAAAAAAAAAAAAAGAGTAAATTGTAATATACTAAAGAACATGTGTGAGATCCGATGCTTAGAAGAAATAATGTATGTAGAAAACTTCATTAGGAACAGAGTTTTAAAGTCTATGGCAGATAAGTTATGATGACGCAAATTCGAAGGTGTAGCAAGTAAAAGAAGATCCATGGAAATATTATACTTAAGAAATGCCAGCCGCAAGACTCAATGTAGCGATTAATAACAGGCGTCCGCAATGTTTTACAGAGTGAAGACCCAAAATAAAATAAAAAAAGGATGACATCTTCTTGTAGAAAGCCAGAGAGTCAAGTAAGCAAGTCAATAATTGGTCAAACAAGCACATGCATGTAAATGAGTCAGTTATATTTCCTAAGCGGGTCGACAGAAGCGTCCGATCCCACGCGTCGGCTTTGACCCGTGACGTAAGGGTGTTGTGTGTGACGTCATGACGGCGCGGAGTTTGGTTTGAGTGTGGCTGTCTCCAGTTCTGTTTTATCTTATTTTATTTACTTTTCTGATCTGTTCGTTCTATCTCGTGAGATTTTTTTTAAATTTAAAAACACTTATTACTTATTTTAATTATCTGTTTCCTCGAATTTCTGTTTTAGTTTATTATATTTATCTTTCTGATCTGTTCGTTCTATCCCGTGAGATTTTTTTTTAAAAGACAAAAAACACTAATCAGCTACTGAAGCATCTTTATCTTCTATGGGTTGCAGGGGTTACGACCCCTGGGGAGGTGGGTGGATATTCATGCATGGCTGTCTTCACTTACACGTTGTAGCTACGCAAGGCGTCTAAATTTGTTTATATTTAGTTTGCCCCCCCCCCCCCCACGCAAAACACCCCATTTCCCGCGCTTGTCCCGTTAGTGTCATTAGGCTTCTTGTGGAAAGTGTGTGTGTTTGTTTTTGTTTCCGGCATATTTGTGACGTCATGGGTCAAAGCAGACGGGTGGGATCGGACGCTTCCGTATTTCCTTCTAAGCGAATGACACGCAAAAAGCCATTGCAGCAGCATAAGCGCTCGCATATAAATGTTTCTTGTTTAGTATGACAATTTTTATAATGTCCACATTATTTAAATGCCGATTTTTGTGTTCCTTTATAAAATCTTATCCAAAATACCGCCCCTTGATAATCCTTCAAACATCCTATTCCAAGGAACAGCTCGTAGAGGTTTACTTGTACTGTATGGGCGAAGCAACTCATATGAAAAGCGTGTAGGTTCGCGAAGCGATCAGTTAAACTTTGGTTGTTGAAGCCAATTAGAGTCAAGCCACTGGTTTGGCATACAATTGAATTTGTTGTCTTTGTAACGCGCGATTAGTTAGTTATCGCCCGTATATATTCAGCATGGAAAAGGAGGCAATCTCTCTGTCTGGAGGCTGTCCTCAATTTAAATAACACAGTAAACACAAGTTAATGAACACACAAATCAAAAGAGTGATAAAAAGAGGAGTGTTCTCAAAGAGGAAGTCCATTAGCTTGTCTTTGAGACAATTAAAAAATGTAATAAGAATTTGACGGTAAAGAATAAGGTAGCTGAGTTTATAAGAGGAGATTGAAAAATAGTCTTAAGTGAAAGACGTAAATTTTAACTGGTAGGCGAGAGAGAGCCATAAAGAAAATGATCGACAGCAGTTCTGTACCGGACGTGACCATTAGATTAAGAATATACATGTATATATAAGCAAACTATGTAAACATTATTAGTCAAGGTATGTTGTTATCCTTCTGTGAAAGTGTTATTTTTGTAAAGAGAAAGTGAGATGAAGCACGACGTTTAGTTCACGACTCTTTATACCACACCTTGTGTGTATCAGTTTTATTTTTAACGTGTGCAACGGTCACTGAATAAGTATCGTTCGCCATGCTGCCCTCGCAAGCCAGCAAAATAACTTCTTTTCACTTACCTGTGAGTCCTTTAAGGGCAGTTGACAAATGGTACGACGAGATGACTTCGTGCGGGTTTCCTCGGTGAAGCAACAGCAGCAATCTTCAAACAACGTGCTTTGAACGCAGCACGTTACCGGCGGACAACACAACACACACCCAATCTACGACTGCGCGCACGATACTGGCCGGCAGACTTGGCCACTGTTTCTATGTTTCGATACAGTGTATCGATACGTGGAACTGCTTCAGTGTTTCGGAACGGCTGTGGTTCACTGTTTCGAAACAGTGGTGTTTCATTCCGCCCCTGTCTCGGATAACCGGACCAGATTCGATCTCGAGCCAGACACAGAAACTGTATCGTTGTTTCAAAATAAGGCTGTTTCAGTCCACCTGTGCTTGGAACGGACTAATTGTACCGAAACAGTGATGTTTCATTCCGCTCTGTGTCGGACGAGATTCGGGTTCGGCACAGGTACTGAAACACAATATACCACTTCATGAAACACTTTCAAGAGTGTTGGTTGGTTGGTTGGTTTGGGGAAGGAGACCAGACAGCGTGGTCATCGGTCTCATCGGATTAGGGAAGGATTGGGAAGGAAGTCGGCCGTGCCCTTTCAGAGGAACCATCCCGGCATTCACCTGGAGTGATTTAGGGAAATCACGGAAAACCTAAATCAGGATGGCCGGACGCGGGATTGAACCGTCGTCCTCCCGAATGCGAGTCCAGTGTCTAACCACTGCGCCACCCCGCTCGGTTTCAAGAGTGTCGAAATCTTTTTGACAAGCAATAGCATGAAGCTTAAGACATCCGAAAATAAAGATTCGTTTCTAGCTGACTCTCCTATTCCGAAATGGCGTAACATCTGCTTTATAAACACTAACCAAACAATAAAACAACGCATACTATTCACATTCAAAATAATAAATATGTGAAAATCAGTTAAATTACACTTTTTTTTGTAACATACGCTTCTCTAACCATGTTCAGTAATCATATTAAGAAACGCAAGTAAGCCTACAACATTTTGAATAAAAAAAGGCGTAGAGTGACAGTTATTAGACATATACATAAATTTGATGTAGGTATAATTGCAACCAATCTGTTTGACATATCACTGATAGTGGAATCGTGAACGGGACGAGCTGGGAAACATGGGGAATTTATAGTAACGGTTCGAAACACCGAAAAACAAAGTTTTTTTGTTATATTTTGTTATTTATTCGAATTATTTGGCGTTATTTGTGAGTCTATAGTCACTGCTCCTATTATCCACAATGATTCCCTTTGTGTGCATCGAAATTAGAAGGATGGGTATATTACCCATATAACGGAATGTGGGAATCCCAGTAGCATATCGATTGTTTCTGCAGTTTGCTCCCACCCAACCTTGGTTCCCACCTCCAGTTCCGTTCGTGGTGGTTCTTCTGTCTTTAGCTATGGCTGTCCTCAGCCGATTGAAAAGTATGAAAGTCACATGACACAAAACCAGCGCATTTGCTGCAGGAAATACGAAACTGCCAAGACGCCTAAGTGATAGTTTCATACTTTCTGCGATACGATTAGCGATCTCGCACCTCATTTGTGTTTATATGGACGTACTTATACAGTAAACATTCAAGATGATGAAATGTGTAGGTTTATTAGATTACAAAACACAAGCTGTTTCGAAACACCGTATCGAAACATTACATTGTACGGTTTCATTTGTTTCGAAACAGTTACGTGTTTCAGTTTGCCCACCTCTACTGGCCGATGTTGGTCTGTCAACATTGCCGCGCAGCGGCGTATGACGAAATAATGTGTATTTGAAACTGTTAATGGTCAGGTCCGCGTGGCTCGCTCCGACAATAATTGAGACTTCATACTACTTTGAAGGACATTGTTCTATATGTACATAGCAAACATCATATGTTAAGAGACTGAAAGAGAACGATTTGTATTAGCAAAGAATAAAATGGTCACGACTAGAGTAAATGCCGGCCGGTGTGGCCGTGCGGTTCTAGGCACTTCAGTCTGGAACCGCGTGACCGCTACGGTCGCAGGTTCGAATCCTGCCTCGGGCATGGATGTGTGTGATGTCCTTAGGTTAGTTAGGTTTAAGTAGTTCTAGGGGACTGATGACCACATATGTTAAGTCCCATAGTGCTCAGAGCCATTTGAACTAGAATAAATTTCGGTCACGGTCAGAACGAGGTTGATATTTCCCTTAACCGCTGTCATAAACAAGAGCAGAAATCAGTGAGAAGTGAAAGAAATAAAGAAATGATCCTTACCCATCCTGAACCCATTGTAAATGAACCGATACTTAAGTACTACTAATTTTAAGTAATACTAATTCTCTATTTATGTTCCATATTCCATGAGTTGACGGAGAATGGCAAATTCCATTCAATGACTCCCATTGTGAGCGATTCTTGACAAACAATTCGACGGCACAGTGTGATCCACGAACCAATGTACAATGTGTGTAAAATAAGAAGGAATATTACGACGAAATAATCACGAGCCTGTTGAGCTTGTAGAGACATTGAAAATTTGGAAACCATGTGAAAGAATAACGAAAATGTCTTGTCAATTTCACAGTTTGTAAGCATTTTAGGATTTTAGGAATTTCTATGTATATGTATTTTTTTTTCTCTGTGACAATGCCTGTCATCTCCACTTAATGTATATAGCTCTTTATTGTGAATAGTAATACTTTCCATGTTGATGTCGATGTTAAGAAACCCTGTGACCAAAACACAGATGCAGATGAACTGCACAAAAACAATTTTTACTAATGGTCTTAACAACGAATATTGTCTCTATTATGGTAACTTTATGAAACGTCAAGTGTATAGCACTGGACATGCATTAAAAGCCACTAATATTATGAGTGACATGAGGACGGAAGTAATACCTCCGGTACTACTCCCCCCCCCCCCCCCCCCCTCATGGGAGGCAGTGTAATATTAGTATCTGTTTCGATAGCTTAAATAAACTTACATTCGATAATCTAACCATGCAGGCTCATAAAAGCCATAAAATTTGTGTAAAAGTTTCTTAGATCGTCGCTGAGCAGCGACCACCTCATATTGCAAAGAATATCTACACTCCTGGAAATTGAAATAAGAACACCGTGAATTCATTGTCCCAGGAAGGGGAAACTTTATTGACACATTCCTGGGGTCAGATACATCACATGATCACACTGACAGAACCACAGGCACATAGACACAGGCAACAGAGCATGCACAATGTCGGCACTAGTACAGTGTATATCCACCTTTCGCAGCAATGCAGGCTGCTATTCTCCCATGGAGACGATCGTAGAGATGCTGGATGTAGTCCTGTGGAACGGCTTGCCATGCCATTTCCACCTGGCGCCTCAGTTGGACCAGCGTTCGTGCTGGACGTGCAGACCGCGTGAGACGACGCTTCATCCAGTCCCAAACATGCTCAATGGGGGACAGATCCGGAGATCTTGCTGGTCAGGGTAGTTGACTTACACCTTCTAGAGCACGTTGGGTGGCACGGGATACATGGGGACGTGCATTGTCCTGTTGGAACAGCAAGTTCCCTTGCCGGTCTAGGAATGGTAGAACGATGGGTTCGATGACGGTTTGGATGTACCGTGCACTATTCAGTGTCCCCTCGACGATCACCAGTGGTGTACGGCGAGTGTAGGAGATCGCTCCCCACACCATGATGCCGGGTGTTGGCCCTGTGTGCCTCGGTCGTATGCAGTCCTGATTGTGGCGCTCACCTGCACGGCGCCAAACACGCATACGACCATCATTGGCACCAAGGCAGAAGCGACTCTCATCGCTGAAGACGACACGTCTCCATTCGTCCCTCCATTCACGCCTGTCGCGACACCACTGGAGGCGGGCTGCACGATGTTGGGGCGTGAGCGGAAGACGGCCTAACGGTGTGCGGGACCGTAGCCCAGCTTCATGGAGACGGTTGCGAATGGTCCTCGCCGATACCCCAGGAGCAACAGTGTCCCTAATTTGCTGGGAAGTGGCGGTGCGGTCCCCTACGGCACTGCGTAGGATCCTACGGTCTTGGCGTGCATCCGTGCGTCGCTGCGGTCCGGTCCCAGGTCGACGGGCACGTGCACCTTCCGCCGACCACTGGTGACGACATCGATGTACTGTGGAGACCTCACGCCCCACGTGTTGAGCGATTCGGCGGTACGTCCACCCGGCCTCCCGCATGCCCACTATACGCCCTCGCTCAAAGTCCGACAACTGCACATACGGTTCACGTCCACGCTGTCGCGGCATGCTACCAGTGTTAAAGACTGCGATGGAGCTCCGTATGCCACGGCAAACTGGCTGACACTGACGGCGGCGATGCACAAATGCTGCGCAGCGAGCGCCATTCGACGGCCAACACCGCGGTTCCTGGTGTGTCCGCTGTGCCGTGCGTGTGATCATTGCTTGTACAGCCCTCTCGCAGTGTCCGGAGCAAGTATGGTGGGTCTGACACACCGGTGTCAATGTGTTCTTTTTTCCATTTCCAGGAGTGTATCTTACGCGCCACGGCGCAGAATACGAATTGTTCATAAATTGTATCGATAGCGATATTTTGTGTTTCTTATTTTTTGACAGCTGAAGAATTGTAATCCTCTTCTGTTACCACAGTCCTGATATGTTTTTAAAGACGGCGGTCCGCAATCACTAATTAGTTATTATAAACTATTACTATTGTTCAATGCTATGTAAGAATTTATGTGTGCATCTAAGATGAAATATCGAACTTAGAACAATAAAACTGTACTGAGCCTAGTGTTAGCAATACTGACTAAGGTAATGAAATTGGTTATTGTGTTCTCAAACGCTGTAGTGCCTGTTTATTACTTAAAGTATTTTTGTGCTATCCATCTCCTATTAATGGCAACACTAATAACGGTGTTTATACTTTTGGTACAGCTACCAGGGACCGATTGCATGTCAGCAAGCGTCGTAGTTAAGGCAGAAGGCGCATTGCCATTTACCTTGTTTGTGATTTAAATCCAATTTCTTTTAACGTGTGGTGTAGTATAACAAAGCAAATTTCCAGCTCTGTCTGGTCCCTTAGGTTTCTCTGTTCGTAGTTGCTACGTCTCACATCCGGTCGTAGGCGAACATGATCACGTCAAAAATAAATTAAGTGGCAATGCGAACTCTGTTCTTGATCTTGAGAACGCTACGCCTTCTGCAAACGATTTCAGGTGACATATAAACTATTACGTACAGCACTTAAGTTTTTTGAAAAGTCTTTGCTCTTCCCGCCAAGAAGTGGTGCAAAACTCACAACAGATTTTGAGTTTTCGCAACAGAATAATAATTTAATCAAAATATAAATAATTTAAAAAAAACACAAACACCGACTCAATTGAGCCTAGTCAATTCTTGGGCGCATTGAAATCGAAAATTATGGGAATTGTCAAGCATAATCTAAGAATGCATCGCTGATTGAAAGTCTATTTTAAACTTTTTTGTGAGTACCAGATGCAGACAGACGGAAATGTTACAGAATTTCAGTTCCAGACAGAAAACTGTAGGGTTACAGATACAGGAGAGCCTCCTAAAAATTTTAGGGTCGCTAAACGAACTATCTTGTCAATAACGGATTATTTTCGAGCTCGCGGATCGGGATGGTTACTAAAAAGAACTACTGGACTTCAGTTAGGAATTAACAGATATTTTCCATTGAGAGGATCATCGTACATCGAGTTATAGGATATAATCAAAAATAAAAACTTGCATCAACTTAAAAATTAATGATCAGAAGTGTTTCTGTGAGCTATAACATCTGCGCTTTATACTGTAGGTAAAATTCAGAAAGGGTAATCAAATATAAAAATGTCGGCCTTGAGCTCGATCAGAAGCTTGAATATGTTCAATTTCCTGTACTGGTTAATCATATTCCAAAAATCGAGAGTAGAATCGTCGTGTCCATCAACATCTATTCGTTTGATGACAACTATCAGGTGTATCCATTAAAAATTACGAAAAGCAAGAGAGAGAAACACGTAAATCTGCTTTATTTCAGGGATGGGGACAATTCGCATTATTGTACCATAAAAAATTTATCTCGGTTTCTTTCGAGTCAAATCAATAAACATGAAGAAGCAAAATTTATTTATGGCGTGTGCTTGCTTCACTTCACCAACAAGCGGAGATTGGATAAGCACACACCAAATTGTTTAGTTAACAAGCCATTAAAAGTAGAAATGCCAGAGAAATGATCATATGTTAATTTTAAAAAATTATCAGCACACACAGAAAGTTCCTTTCGTTATTTATACCGACTTTGAAAGTTTACTGTTGAAGATGGAGAACTGTCAGCCAAATCCGGAAAGCTCGAATACGATGAAATACCAAAAACACGAGCCAAGCGGATTCTGCTACTATATCAGATACGTAAATGGACACACAAAGATCCCGTCGTGTACAGAGGACCGAACTGCCATAAAAAATTCATAGAATGTATTAAAAAAGAGGTCGAAGAGATTGGAAGAATTTACTCTGAGGCTGAAGAAATGGACTCGTTGACTGCTGAAGAACGGAGAAGACACGACGAATCTCAAGTTTATACACTGTGCGCATACCACTAAACGAGCAAAAATAAAAAGTCCGTCATCATTATCATTTGACGGCAAAATACGTCGCTCTATTGCGCAATAGTTGCAATCTTCAGCTGACACATCCGAAATTTGTAGCGATTTATATGCATAAGTTATCCGGGTACGATTCCCATCTGTTTGTGAAAGAACTTGGTTATGACAAAAAGGAGATAGACTTAATACCACACAACGAGGATAGATACATCAGTTTTTCGAATTTGACTAGACAAAAGCTGAAAAACATCAGAAAAGAACTGTTCAACTTGGTAATCAGAAAAGGCGTATATCCATACGATTACATGGATTCTTGGAAGAAATTCGAAGAGACAGAATTACCACCAAGAGAAGAATTTTACAACAAACTGAACGACTCTGAAATAAGTGATGAAGATTACAAACATGCAAAAATGGTCTGGGAAAAATTTGGCATGAAAAATCTTGGCGAATATCATGATCTGTTTCTTAAAACTAACGTGTTGTTACTGGTTGATGTATTTGAAAATTTTAGACACACTTGTATAAAGGCCTATGCTTTGAATCCATCTTGGTATTTTACTGCATCGGGTTGTCTTGGGATGCGATGTGAAAATGACCAGGCAGCCGCTCGATTTCTTACATGACTTTGACATGATTTTGATGGTCGAAAAGTGCATACGAGGAGGAATATCGCAGTGTTGCAAGAGGTACGTCAAGACGAGCAACAAGTATATGAAGGACTTAGATGCTAACAAGACGTGAAATTATCTGGCATATTTGGATGCAAACAATCTGTATGGTTGGGCCATGAGTCAAAATCTACCTTATGGTGGATTCGAGTGGGACGATCCAAAAAGCTTTAATTCTGCAAAAATAAGTGAGATGTCAAACACTTCTCAAGAGGGATACATATTCAAAAAAGACTTGAATATACGAAGGAGCTGCACGATTTACATAAAGATTTGCCACTTGCACCTGAAAATAAGGTTGTACCTGGAACTAAAGGAAGCAAGTTGTTGGCTACGCTAAATGACAAATAGAAATATGTGGTTCATTATAGAAATCTCAAACAGTGCCTCTCTCTGGGAATGAAACTCACAGAAATACACAGAGTTTTAAAATTTGAACAATCTGATTGGTTGAAGAAATACATTGATTTGAACCCGCAGATGGGGACCAAGACTACAGACTACTTCGAGAATGACTCCTACAAGCTGATGAATAACTCGGTCTTTGGCAAGACGCTGGAAAATGTACGAAATCGAGTGGACATAAAATTGGTTTCAGATGAAGAGAAATGTGATATACTAGTAGCAAAGCCAAACTTTAAAGGAAGAACAGTATTTAATGAAAATCTGATTGCCATCCTCATGAACAAGACAAAAATCACATTTAATAAGCCTATCTATGTTGGAATGAACATACTCGATCTGTCTAAAGAACTGATGTACGACTTTCACTATAGCACAATGAAGCCGAAATACGGACCATTAAGTAGTGCTACCAAGACATGGACAGCTACATATACTGAAGACTTCTACGAGGATATGAAATCGATGCTTGATTGCTTTGATACGAGCGACTATTCAACGGACAACATCTACGACATTCCTCAAGTAAACAAGAAAGTTGTGGGAAAAATGAAGGATGAGATCAACGGAAGAATTATAGAAGAGTTCTGTGGTCTAAGGGCGAAGATGTACACTTACAAAGTTGGCGACAAGGTGGAGAGGAAATCAAAAGGAGTTAAGAAATGCGTGGTCAATAATAGAATCGGCTTGGAAGATTATAAAGACTGCCTGTTCAACGACAGAGAACAGTACAGAAGGATTAATATGATTCGAAGTGAAAGACACGTTATTTACGCAGTTGAAGTAAACAAGAAGGCGCTGAACCCGCATGACAACAAAAGACATGTCCTGGAAAATCGAGTAGAAACACTGCCGTACGGACATTGCGCAGTCTGAGACTTTAGCCGGCGTTGCTTAAGCAGCCGCTGTCATCTTCTTCATAATCAGAATAGTAAACATCTTCATGATCATCGAATTCGTCTTCTGATTCAAAGAATGACCATAATTCAGGTGTGTTGCACATCATTTCTGCTAGCTCTTCAACAGTTAAAGTACTGCCATCGTCTTCTTCTTCAGGCCTGTTTGCTAGCTCTTCAACAGTGTTGTTGTCTGGGTCCATTTAAGAGATACAAAAATTATTCTGTATTAAAAAATTTTCTATGTAAAATGGAGACTCTCATCAAAAAGCTCAACAATGCAAGCGGCTCGAAAGAGATTAAAAAATTAAGTGAGCTAGAGGCAGACGTTTTATATAACATTACTGGATGTGAATATCTAAACACCAGATACGGAGAAAAAACATGTGTAGAGCTTAATGATGATTTTTAAGTTATTTTGCCAGACAGATACGCTAAATTGATTTCTAACTGGGATGTTCAATTTTTTGATGATGGACAGATAAAAATGAGATGTAAAGTTATGAAGAAGCATAAAAATAAAAACAATGAACTTCACGATCTGGAATTCAGTATGTGAAACTTTTTTTCTTCTTCCACCATAGAGGCAGGATGGCGTGTTTCAGCCCGAAATACTGGTACACTGTTGCACTGACGTACATAACGCAGAGGCCTGAGTGGAAGGCGTTCGATAGGAGATATTTTGCAGTTTTTTCATACATTCACCTAGGGAAAAGAGGCAAAAAATGGGTCAAATGGCTCTGAGCACTATGTAACTTAACTTCTGAGGTCATCAGTCCCCTAGAACTTAGAACTACCTAAATCTAACTAACCACACACATCCATGTCCGAGGCAGGATTCGAACCTGCGACCGCAGCGGTCGCGCGGTTCCAGACTGTAGCGCCTAGAACCGCTCGACCACTGCGGCCGCCCAGAAGAGTCATTTACTCTCGTTCACCAAGATGAGTGAGTTAGTTAGACTTGAATATTGGGGGAGAGTAGCTGTTTTTTTTTTTTTTGGCTAATTATCTCGATTTTTGCATTCGTTACCATCTATTTATTTGGTGAACAATGATGAATTTTGAGCTGAGAAATGGGTTAAAGTGTAGGTTTTGCAAGGGAAATGACTCCCTTGGTGAACGTAAGAAAATAAAGAGGTGAACGACGGTGAACGAAGGTGAATTTTGAGTGAATTTGAGCTGAAAATTGGGTTACAGTAGGATAATTCCGTAGGTTTTGGGTAATTAGCTCGGCTTCTGGCGAAACCGAAGGTTGGGCCAGGAAGTGAGCTAGTGAGTCAGAACTTGAAGAATTATCCTACTTACTGCTTGTGGCACAAAACGCTGGACTTCATATTGAACATGCCTTGCGCCAGCCTCACGGCGGAAAACGGTGTCATTTTGCTTGTTATGCGGTTTTTGGCCTCAGTACATATAAAAACTCATTTTTCCCATGCGATGTGGTACGGCCCTGCCTTGGTAGATGGGCTTACCTAACTAATAGTACCGTAAATGTTGACCTCCGAACTTGTGCGGTTATGCACATGGAACAGTGTGGATGGTGTAACGTGCTTTCAAACCATGGCCGTCGTATTGCAATTCATCTGTCGTTTGTAGCGGAACCCATTTGCGTTTAAACGATCACAACATCATGCACTGGTAAAATTGTCGTTAGGCTTATTTTGTTCCATGACGTTTCCCCCAGTACCAATGACATGCTGTTCAAATTGGATGTCATTCTGAGTAGTGGTTCTCTTTCTACATCGTTTTGAAGCTGGAATTATGGACGCCTTGTGTATTCAGAGTCGGCCGCACACCGGTTCCCCAAGCCAATGAAGTTGAGCTCTGTCAGGGTTGCCTAGCACTTGGATGGATCACCGTCTTGGTCTGCCGAGCGCTGTCGGCAAGCGGGGTACACTCAAAATCATGAAAACTGTGCCGAGAATACTTAATTTGAGGCATTACTTCTCACCACGGACAGTGGTGCATTACTTTCTGGGAAACCCTCGTATTTGAAAGCATACACTGCGGTGACAAGAATCGTGGGATATCTCCTGATATCGTGTCAGATTTCCTTTCGCCCCGTGTAGTGCAACAGCTCGATGTGGAATGGACTCAACAAGTCGTTAGAAGTCCCCTGCAGAAATACTGAGCCATGCCGTCCATAATAGTGAAGGTGTTGCCGGTGCAGCAGTTTGCGCACGAACTGACCTCTCGATGAGGTCCCATGAATGTTCGATGGCATCCATTTCTACAGATCTTGCTGGCCAAACCATTCGCTCAGGATTACCCAGAATGTTCCGCAAACCAAATACGATTAGCTGCGTCCTGGTGACATGATATCGTTGTTTGCCGATCGGTTCGTTACGTCGAGCAGATGTGCAGAACTATAAACCTATATCTCTAACGTCGATCAGTTGTAGAATTTTGGAACACGTATTGTGTTCGAGTATAATGACTTTTCTGGAGACTAGAAATCTACTCTGTAGGAATCAGCATGGGTTTCGAAAAAGACGGTCATGTGAAACCCAGCTCGCGCTATTCGTCCACGAGACTCAGAGGGCCATAGACACGGGTTCACAGGTAGATGCCGTGTTTCTTGACTTCCGCAAGGCGTTCGATACAGTTCCCCACAGTCGTTTAATGAACAAAGTAAGAGCATATGGACTATCAGACCAATTGTGTGATTGGATTGAGGAGTTCCTAGATAACAGGACGCAGCATGTCATTCTCAATGGAGAGAAGTCTTCCGAAGTAAGAGTGATTTCAGGTGTGCCGCAGGGGAGTGTCATAGGACCGTTGCTATTCACAATATACATAAATGACCTTGTGGATGACATCGGAAGTTCACTGAGGCTTTTTGCAGATGATGCTGTGGTGTATCGAGAGGTTGTAACAATGGAAAATTGTACTGAAATGCAGGAGGATCTGCAGCGAATTGACGCATGGTGCAGGGAATGGCAATTGAATCTCAATGTAGACAAGTGTAATGTGCTGCGAATACACAGAAAGATAGATCCTTTATCATTTAGCTACAAAATAGTAGGTCAGCAACTGGAAGCAGTTCCATAAATTATCTGGGAGTACGCATTAGGAGTGATTTAAAATGGAATGATCATATAATGTTGATCGTCGGTAAAGCAGATGCCAGACTGAGATTCATTGGAAGAATCCTAAGGAAATGCAATCCGAAAACAAAGGAAGTAGGTTACAGTACGCTTGTTCCCCCACTGCTTGAATACTGCTCAGCAGTGTGGGATCCGTACCAGATAGGGTTGATAGAAGATATAGAGAAGATCCAACGGAGAGCAGCGCGCTTCGTTACAGGAGCATTTAGTAATCGCGAAAGCGTTACGGAGATGATAGATAAACTCCAGTGGAAGACTCTGCAGGAGAGACGCTCAGTAGCTCGGTACGGGCTTTTGTCAAAGTTTCGAGAACATACCTTCACCGAAGAGTCAAGCAGTATATTGCTCCCTCCTACGTATATCTCGCGAAGAGACCATGAGGATAAAATCAGAGAGATTAGAGCCCACACAGAGGCATACCGACAGTCCTTCTTTCCACGAACAATACGAGACTGGAATAGAAGGGAGAACCGATAGAGGTACTCAAGGTACCCTCCGCCACACACCGTCAGGTGGCTTGCGGAGTATGGGTGTAGATGTAGATGTAGAAGAGCAGGAAGTGGTCATTAAGCAGCCAAACATAACAATTTCCAGTCAATGATCGTTTCAGCTGGGGATGACTCAGACAGCCCACACCATTATGGAGTCACCACCGGCTTTCAGAGTCCCTTCTTGATAAGTTAGATCCATAGCTTTGTGGGGGTTTGCGCTACACTCGTACAATCTGTCCTTACCATCTCAGATCAGGGCACATCAGACCAGGTCACAGTTTTCGAGTCGTGTAGGATCCAACCGATACGGTACGAGCCCACAGACCCTATGCTGATTCTTTCCGCCAATTTGCCGATCGGTTCGTTACGCGAGCGCACGGAACGGTCTTGTTTCCGAAACAGAGCCCCAACATTATTCAGTACACATTTCGAAAGTGATGCCGAACGGTCCTAGCGAACCGAAACGCTGTTGTCAGTTCTCCTGGCGCCATCTAATGAAAAGCAATCTGCCTCAGATCCGCGCATGCGCACTGCGGCACTACAGGGTCACGAACTCGAAGAGGCTAGCAGATGACACAGGCATGTCGTTCTTCACAGTACCGAAAAGTGTGGTTAGAGCACGTAATACTGTTCAAATTTCGCTGGCCACGGGCTACCGCCGAAAACAATGCTACGAATGCGAAACATTACATATGTATTGTCTGAAGTCTTCTGAGTGAACGGGCCAAGTTTTCGGCATTTCCGACAGATAGCGTAACTGCAGGACCGTTTCAAAATGGCGCCTGTAGGTGATGTACGTTACAAGCCACTGCAGAGAAAGAAATTGTGAGGAATATTCAAAAACGCTTGTGCAAAGTCTATGGAGCATCTGCTGTCGACAGAAGTACAGTTAGTCATTGGGCACGGAGGGTGAGGTCATCAGAAGGCGATTCGGCGGAGCTCCACGATTTGCAGGGTTTGTACCGACAGGGCATAGACGTTCTTGTTTCGCCTTGGAGGAATGCCATAGAACGGGATGAAATTGCGTGGGAAGACGAGATGTGTAGATAAAACACCGTTCTTTAGTGTGTATAAATCTCATTATGTTCAATAAAGAATTGTTGAAGAAAAAAATGCAGCGCATTACTTTCTGGGTAACGCTCATACAACGGGTGATTCTAATGTTGTTGATGGAACAACAAGAATGTGGAGTGCAAGATAAGCAAATAGTGCAGTTTCTAGACTTAAGCTGACAGCCTGTAGAAAATAAACTGATGGTAAATCACATTGAGACAAAGTTTTTACAGTTTCAAAAGCGCAATTCAACTAAAACTGGCTTAGTGATTACACAGACAGGGCATGTGATTAGTTAGTCTCGTAAGCGTAAATTCCTAGCTACTCAGATAGCTTGTGAAAACCCATATTCACGAATATGTTCAAAAAAACTGAATTCTGCTATGTTTACCACTAGAAGAGTATGTGCAATAAGTCAGAGCTCAACTCGAAAATTAGTTTAGTATGCTTATTTTCATTTACTTACCACATACGACATGAACAAAGGGCATTTTTGGCCCACTAACGGGCAGTTGGAGTAATATGTCGACCCTTGTTCAGGAGTCTGGGAACTCCGACATTGGCCTCACAATACATGTTTTCTTTAATGGTGTTTGTTGTTAACAAAACGAGCTTATTTCCAAGAATAAGCACTTTTGATTCAGTTAATAGTACGCAGAGATCCAGTTGTAAGTAAGCTGTTTAGGTTTTTATGTTGGTAACGCCACGTAGTGCTCTGTATGAAAATTACTGACTGTGCTGTGTGCAACGAGTTAAAATTTCATAGAGTGGCTATAGGTCCGCCATGTTTGAAGCAAATTGAAGTTCTGGCCGCCATGTTTTCTTTAGTCAAGGCAATCGTCTGCTGTGTCCCGCCCCCTTGTAACTGCGTTTGACTTACTTGAAATAGCCCATACTACCTTTATTTTTTCTAAAACAAGCAATAGACAGCAGTGATTTCAGTGTACACTGACAGCAAAAAGGGATGTTTTTGTCGAAATATGGCTAAACTTTTCGATGTAGATAACACTACAAGACAACTCAAATAAGTCTGTCCATCCACTATAACGTTACTTGTTGCCCATAAATTAATGCAATTAGAGCAGGTACCACCAGAATATTACGGTGAAACTTCTAAACATGCTGTGGTTAGCTATTAGAAACAGTAACGGGCGCAGAAATGCGATATTTTTGTCGCTATGCCTTGGCAGAATAAAAGTGTAGGGTCAGGGTAAATTTCCTTATTTGCTGAGAATAATGGCATACTTTAGCACTGCACTGAAGTTCCAATAGCTCCTTCAACAAACCAACTACATGTTCACTGTTTAACATATCAGAAACTGAACTACATAGCCTTCTTCTCAAACCAGCAACTAAAGTCTGTAACTGCACTATTCTTCTTTTGTGTCGTACACTAAGTTGCTTCATTTGCTTTATCCGCTTCTTTAGTCGCACATTCTCTGCTTGTACTCTGCTTTTCAACTTCTAAGGGCTTGGTAGACAGTAATTGTGGTCAGCAGAAACAGATGTGGATCCGACAGGCACTGAAAGAATGCAGTTACATCATAAGTTTATAACAGAGTTACACCATAAGATTATAATAGAAAGTATGTAATTCAAAGTAATAAGAACACGGAGTAAAATTAAATTATTGACTTACTTTGTGCTAATGATGTCACTGTAACAGCACTATCTTGCAAATTGTCGAAAGATCGCTTTCTGGGTTGTGGTCGTAATACTTTATCTTGCTTTTGTAAATGTGGTGGAAAGTTAAAGAGAGTAGGTCCTGCTTTTGACAAAAGGCGCCTCTGGACATTTGTGTGGTACACATATTTCTCTTCAAAATGAGCTGAACAGAGGTAACTGGCTGTAGTAGGAAACCAGTTTTCTCGCTTCATTATTATAACCCATCTTTTTGTAATTTCCTTATCTTTTAAAGGAAATCTGTAATCAACGATAAATAAATTACTTTCCTGCATTTGTCTTAAGCATAATTACAGTTCCAATGCAAATGACTCTTTAATAAACATTAAAAAACGTGTGTCGTATTTCGGTACTAATATACTTACTTATAACATGAAATATTTGTTGTTTTATCGCTGCGATTTGTGCAGTTGAACGCTGAACACACTGCAGGCATGTTGACTTTATATTTTGTAACAAAAAAGTCAACTAGAAAAGTTAAATATTGCAGTAATATCACAACAGCTGACACACTTCCAACACAAACAACAGTAACGCTTTCCTAATGTTTTGACTAAGGAGAACATGGCGGCCGAGTTAGCGTTGGTTGCCGTTAGGAGCGCTGTAACTAGTATCTCAGCCACTCTATGAAACTTTAACTCGTTGGCTGTGTGTAGTCTGTGGCTGGTTGGCATTGTTGGAATATTTGCTATTGTAGTTTTGGGCAGTTGGATGTGAACAGCGCGTAGCGTTGCGCAGTTGGAGGTGAGCCGCCAGTAGTGGTGGATGTATGGAGAGAGATGCTAGGGTTTTGCCAGTGGACGATCTGGACGAGTGTCTGTCAGAAAAGTGAAATTTGTAAGACTGGATGTCAAGATATATATATATATATATATATATATATATATATATATATATATATATATATATATATATATATATATAATGACTTTTGAACACTGTTAAGGTAAATACATTGTTTGTTCTCCATCAAAATCTTTCATTTGCTAACTATACCTATCATTAGTTAGTGCCTGCAGTAGTTAGAATCTTTTATTTAGCCGGCAGTATAGGCGCTCGCTGTATTGAAGTAGTTTGAGTAACGCAGATTTTTGTGACGTAAGTGCTTCATGAAGGGTATAGGATATTGTTAGTCAGGGCCATTCTTTTGTAGGGATTATTTAAAGTCAGATTGCGTTCTGGTAAAAAAAAAAAAAAGTATTGTGTGTCAGTTTACTATTGATCAGAATATGTAAATAGAGAAATGTCTGAGTACGTTCAGTTATGCTCAGCTGTTTGAAAATCAAATAACGTAGAGGTTTTCCAGCACTGCCATTTATAAATTTTTCGAAGGGGATGCTTCACAGTCTGCATTTGCATCGCACCTCTAAGACTCTTGTACAGAAAAGTGTGCAGTATTCTGCTTAACGCGTATTCAGTAAGATACCCTAAGATTAGCACTACTCCTATCATTTCCAAGTCTAAAATGAAGACTTCCTCATGTCTCCAGTGGCTCACTCATTCTATTCTGTCGGAGAATAATCGGGAAAAATTAACGAGGTCCGTCTGTTGTATGGTTAATTATGCTACCACATACCCAGCAGCTTGACATTATTCGAGTGAATTTTAATTTATCTATTATTAATTTTTCTTACATTAATTTTCATATACTGGCCCATTCCATGACCCCACTCCTCAATTTGTTACAACTGAGCTACAGGTCTAAAATGACAACGAGTTCAGCTAACAGAGAAAAATAAATGGTCTTGGTTAAGGCGAAAATTTTCGCATATGGACCCAACAGATGGAGACCTGTGTTTCCCTAGTCTCTCTCTCTTTATTTAGTCGTCTCTATGACAACTGCCAGCACTAGAGATGGGACAAACGATTATTTCGAAGTATCAGTTACAACGGTTACGGTTTTTTTTTTCGAGTTACTTTTAACAATTATTTATAACTGTCAGTTATTTTTACTACCGAATTCGCCACATGCGGGTACAGTTAAATAAGTGAGCGGGTGGAAACCTTCAGTTTAGCTTACCGGTATGATTAAAACTCTCAGGAACGTCGGCTGAATCGTGCCATAACATTAGCCACTTAACTATCCATTACATTTCAGCTGATGTTTGACGGGTTATTGGTGTTTCATGTTACGTTTATGTAGGTTATCGGTCGCTTTCAGAAATTAATTCTCGAAGCTGCTGCAGAATCTGTACATTTTGCCACAGAACTATCCAAGGTGAAATGTTAAAGATGGTCATTTGCAAGTCTGAACTAATGTGTGAGCTGAATACGGTGGGCAAAATTCGAAGATTAGTCTGGTGCCTCTTCACTCATCGCATGAAGTGTAGGGCGATGAAACACAACTCAAAAATGAACTTAACATCACAGACTCCTTTACACCAGTGCAACATGTTCAGTTTAAGAAAAGTGAGAGCGTGGTATTAAAGTTTTACGTGAGATTTGAAAAACTGCTCGATTTCTGCAAAATTTCTTCGGTTACCGAAAGGGTTTTATTTATCTTTTCTTTAATTTTTTTTTTTTTTTTTTAGTGTTAGATGGACTAATTACGTTTCTCCAAGCCTGCAGATTAGACTTGGCCACTGTTTCTATGTTTCGATACAGTGTATCGATACGTAGAACTTTCAGTGTTTCGGAACGGCTGTGGTTCACTGTTTCGAAACAGTGGTGTTTCATTCCGTCCCTGTCTCGGATGACCGGACCAGATTCGATTTCGAGCCAGACACAGAAACTGTATCGTTGTTTCAAAATAAGGCTGTTTCAGTCCACCTGTGCTTCGAAAGGACTAATTGTATGGAAACAGTGATGTTTCATTCCGCTGTGTGTCGGACGAGATTCGGGCTCGGCACAGGTACTGAAACACATTTAACATACCACTTCATGAAACACTTTCAAGAGTGTCGAAATCTTTTTGACAAGCAATAGCATGAAGCTTAAGATATCCGAAAATAAAGCTTCGTTTCTAGCTGACTGTCCTATTCTGAAATAGGGTAACATCTGCTTTATAAACACTAACCAAACAATAAAACAACGCATATTATTCACATTCAAAATAATAAATGTGAAAATCGTTCAGTTAAATTACACTTTTTTTTACAACATACGCTTCTCTGTTCATGTACAGTAATCATATTGAGAAACGCAAGTAAGCCTACAACATTCTGAATTAAAAAAGGCGTAGTTTGAAAGTTATTAGACATATACAGAAATTTGATGTAGGTATAATTGCAAGCAATCTGTTTGACATATCACTGATAGTGGAATGGTGAACGGGAAGGGCTGGGAAGCATGGTGAATTTTAAGTAACGGCTCGAAACACCTTGCAAGACAAAATCTTTTTCTGTTGTATTTTGTTATTTATTCGAATTATTTGGCGTTATTTGTGAGTCTGTAGTCACTGCCTATTATACACAATGATTCCCTTTGTGTGCATGGAAATTAGCAGGATGGGTATATTACCCATATTAACGGAATATGGGAATCCCAGTAGCATATCCGTTGTTCCTGCAGTTTGCTCCCATTTCCAGCTCCGTTCGTGTTGGTTCTTGTGTCTTCAGCTATGGCTGTCCTCAGCCAATTGAAAAGTATGAAAGTCAACGACACGAAAGCACAGCATTTGCTGCAGGAAATACGAAACTGCCAAGACGCCTAAGTGATAGTTTCATACTTTCTGCGGTATGATTAGCGCTCTCGCACCTCATTTGTGTTTATATGGACATACTTATACAGTAGACATTCAAGATGATAAAATGTGTAGGTTTATTAGATTACAAAACACAAACTGTTTCACTGTTTCGAAACAGCGTATCGAAACATTACATTGTACTGTTTCATTTGTTTCGAAACAGTTACGTGTTTCAGTTTGCCCATCTCTACTGCAGATCCAGCAGAAGGCGTGTGCCAGTGATACTAGAGGAGGGTAAGGGCCTGCAACTGTCTCACACAATACGCGTCCTCATTGCTCGCAATGTGTCGAAAGCTAAACGTTGGTTACTCAGTTGGTAACACTGCGTAAGGGACTTCACGTCACGCCCGATCGGCCTTGAGTCAAACTGTGGCGCGAAAATGTATCAGTCTGCGACCAGCTGTCGGCGAGTGCATGCAGGTCTGACTCCTCCTCCGCGGATTGTGTTCTTAATTCAGCCATACAGCAGGTAGGTCTTATGTTTTGTGTTTGTAAATGTCAGCTGGCCGTTGGTTTGCTGAGAGGAACCGAGAGAAGAGCGGTGCTGTTGTTACTTATGTACACAGAGCACGGGACATTAGGAGGGAGTCCCCTATCGAATCCTGAAACTACCATACAAGGTTAACTTCACAGCGGATTCGCTTAGCCGCTTAACATGAATGCTAGGATGGTTTCTTTACACAGGTCTCAACCGATTTTCTACCTCAAGATAGGTGCTTCACTGCAGGGCAAAACGAGCAAGTGCATTTACCGTCACCATGCACAAACTGAGGTTTTATTTTCGTTCTTTGTTCGTGATTTAATAAATTAAACTATCAATTGGCACGTAAAATATTATTTCGTGTGCTATTCACTTGTGCTGCAGAAACGACCAACACAAGAACTACGGGCAAAATATATCTTTAACTTAGCCATAAAATTTTGCCATTAATAAAAATGTAGAATTACAGAAAATCTGAAGGTTTACTTTACTATTATTTTCAAAATAACAGTGGCCCACAGTGTACCTGGAAACCGTTTGGTTTAATTCTCTGACAGCATAATATTGCGTTAACTCTGTGGATCTTAAAAAAAGACGATCGGACTTCGAAGCAAAGGAAAGTGATTGCATGTTCTATTGTAATTAACGGCTGAAAGATAATATATCTGAACTTGGCAACTACAGTTAATTCCTATACCATACGAAAAGCTTCCGTATTTAAATATTTCATCTTTGTTTGACTGTTATGAACTTTTCTCTTTATAACAACTCACATGACTTGGCAATCTCGACGGCAAAGGAAAATCAGTTGAGAAACACACTAATAGCGAGACAATACAGCAATGGCCGTTTTCGCCACTGACTCGTCTTCATACAATCCGTAATGTATGAGGATCTTTGTCTTCTTCGTTCTCATTACAGAGATGCTAGTACAATGTTTATAATGATCACTGGTCTTCCGCAGACGACAAATATCTTACACATTAATTATTATTTCACTTCGTGCGTACTTTACGCTTTCATGACGACATTAATAATTTCAATAAAAAACAAATGAAAATTCCTTTAATTTTGGCTGTAAGGCTATATGCTCTTGGTGTTTTAGAGTCCATGTTTACTAGACTATTTCCCTTTGAATGGTCCTTCGTGACACATCTCAAAATACTGACCATTGCTCCTTGAACGCCCTGTATACATATATACGTTCTACGACTTTAAACTGATTTACCCCGCTAACTGAAGGAGGACTTACAGTTTATCTCAGAATCACATTGCAACCTGCCATTTTTCACGTTACAAAATCATCGCATATAGATGACGGAAGCGGTAAGTTACGGGACGAGTCCTGGGATCAAACGGGGATGGAACCCAACTCATTAGAGTTCGCAGCCTGTTAAACTCACTGTGATGGTTTGTAAGCATTACAAACATACGAAAATGTTTCGCACTGTGTGACATGAATAGTTCTATCATCACAGCTGATACTGCTCAGCAGTGTTATTGTAGTGTTGGCTCAAGAGCCAACACCGTGTCGCTACTGGAGGCCGAAATGCACGCGTCTAAATACACGCAGACCGGCGTGAGGTCTGGAACAGGACAATGTCTTGAGAATTGCAATAAAGTACGAAATTCTTGTAATACTTAACTTTAATCCATAATTGTAGAACATCTCTCGTTACGGTACATGCTTCATAATATTAATTATCAGTTGAATACGGCGCCTTGCTAGGTCGTAGCAAATGTAGCTGAAGGCTATGCTAACTATCGTCTCGGCAAATGAGAGCGTAGTTGTCAGTGAACTTTTCCTAACAAAGTCGGCTGTACAACTGGGGCGAGTGCCAGTACGTCCCTCTAGACCTGCCGTGTGGTGGCGCTCGGTCTGCTATCACTGACAGCGGCGACACGCGGGTCCGGCGTATACTAATGGACCGCGGCCGATTTAAAGGCTACCACCTAGCAAGTGTGGTGTCTGGCGGTGACACCACAGTTATCGCGTTTGTAACTGGCGTGCGAAATGTTCGGTATTTGGAATGTTCTCTCCATAGTATCGTTTGTCTAGTGTTGGTGCAATAATTTGAAGTGTACTTTAGAATATAGTAGGTCATTGCATACGATACATCATAATGTGTTACTACCATTCCATGCCTGGATGATTAATAATTTCAAAATAAGCTAGCCGTACTCGGCACGGTAGATAGAATGAGAACGAAGGTAGCATGACTTTTTTCCAGTCACAGTGTGTCACCTTTTCATCCCCTCACGCACACAAACACACACTTGTTTAAATTTAAAGATCGTAAATGTTTAGTTTAATTCCTCAAATGATTACAAACGTAATTTCTAAAGCCCTGTGAAAATTGTAACTTGTCTTCCACTTTATGGTTTCCGGCCAGTGGCGGATGCATATGGGGGACGCCCGGGGTGGGACCCCCCCCCCCCCCCTTTGCGTTGCCGGCCGCATTTCCACCCACGCCGCCGACGCCAGCCAGCACGCTATTCGCTCGTTTCTTTCGTCAGTCGACTCGAATGAATCGAGTAATCGAGTAGTTGCCCTTTCCTATGCAGCACGCCCGTCCGCGTCATCGTATTTTATACGTTTCTGTCTGGCACATAGACAGCTAACACATACCTACGAGAAAACACGCGGCCGTGCGGTTAAAGGCGCTGCAGTCTGGAACCGCAAGACCGCTACGGTCGCAGGTTCGAATCCTGCCTCGGGCATGGATGTTTGTGATGTCCTTAGGTTAGTTAGGCTTAACTAGTTCTAAGTTCTAGGGGACTAATGACCTCAGCAGTTGAGTCCCATAGTGCTCAGAGCCATTTGAACCATTTTTTGAGAAAACACGCGACGATTCTAGTGATCTCGATTCTGTCTGGCATATGTGTCATGTAGATGTGTATAATCAGTTTAAATAAAACTTTCTTAAACTTTGCATGTGACTTGATTATTTTTTATTACGGTAAATGTAAAGGTAGCTCAAGATATCTCTAGCGCCTCTTTCTTGAGGTTTTTCTGCATCCACCACTCTTTCCGGCACAAAACAAAGTGCGAGAATGTTGCACTGTAGTTGCATATCAGCGAGTGTAAAAGTTTTCCTGTTTTATCAACAGTATCTGCTGAAACTAGATTTAAAATGACACTTAGTTCACATACCTATTGTCAACTGGATTACATAGTGTTCGTTCTGTAGACCGTTAGTGAAAAGCTTGTTGAAGATGTGGAAAATGTCAGGAAAACAATTCATAACATGTGTTAACGCCGGCCGATGTGGCCGAGTGGTTCTGGGCGCTTCAGTCCGGAACCGCGCTGCTGCTACGGTCGCTGGTTCGAATCCTGCCTCGGGCATGGGTGTGTGTGATGTCCTTAGGTTAGTTTGGTTTAAGTAGCTCTAAGTTCTAGGGGACTGATGACCTCAGATGTTATATCCCATAGTGCTTAGAGCCATTTGAACCATTTTTTGAATATGTGTTTACAAAAGAAGTGCTGTGCTAATGTTCCCTTCACAGACAAATGAGATGACCATCAATATTCTTTAAGTGATGTTCCGTAGCGCAGCCTGATGCCTGGGCCAGGCTGAGAGGTGACGGTTTAGTCGTGACTTAAAGAGCGAGCGATAGTATTATGACAACCGGTTTTGGTCAGATGTTTGAGCGGGGGACTCCCTAGGTGTTACACAGTGAATTATTGCCCGAATTTTCACAGGCAAACGAAGAGTGGGAAATGGACAAAAGAGGTATCAAATTGACGAGGCTGAATTCTGACTGAATTGAGAAAAACAAAGAAATTGAAACTAATCGGGCAAAGACATAAAAATTGTTGATTTGAGGAGAAAGTGAAATATTTCGCGAATAGTTGGTGCTAGCTATGTGAATGAAGTATCAAACAATATCAACTCACAGCATAAATTGGAACTGTTCTGTTTTCTCTTGATCTGCACGGTGTTAATGATAACAGAAAGCCGATCGGTATTTAACAAACTATATTTCATGCTTTCTGAAAAAGGCTTGAAAATAAAATATGTTCAGAAAACAGTCAAACGTTTTATTCAAATGGTTCAATGGCTCTGAGCACTATGGGACTTAACTTCTGAGGTCATGAGTCTCCTAGAACTTAGAACTACTTAAACCTAACTAACCTAAGGACATCACACACACCCATGCCCGAGGCAGGTTTCGAACCTGCGACCGTATCGGTCGTGCGGTTCCAGACTGTAGCGCCTAGAACCGCTCGGCCACCCCGGCCGGCAAACGTTTTGTGAAACGATGTCCAAGGGGAGAAATAAACAGATTATAGAAAGATTTGACGTGCCGTTTCATTGCTCGAAGTCGTGTACAGTAAATATGGTTTCAATTAAGAAATTAAAGTTGTTTGTTTAACGGAATTTTAAAGAGTACTAGAGGATTTTTGTCTGGTGGAATTTCGCTGAGTGGGCTCTTTACGTCATTAATGTACGAGAATCTCAGCTGCAGTGCATGACTTCGAGCATCACGGAATGGCACGTCGGAAGTTTCTCTAACCTATTTTATTTCGTACTTTTAGACAAAACCTTTCGAAGATTTTTCAAGTCTTTCATATAGTGTGTGCATTCCATACTTACACTGACGTCCCTGATGAAAACCTCTTTTCGCACTGTAGTCAAATATTTTGATATCGTTAATACGCCTTTAAGCTTCCATAACAAGCAAGTACGCCACCTGTTCGCGTGCATGTCTCGTTAATTTCTCGGTTTTTATTTTCCCAATTTTTTTCGTGCCGTGTTCGACGTCATACAATAGTCCTTTCTGGAGGCTCATATTAGAGCCGTTATAATGACGTCATCGGTGCATCGGCGCGATATCGCGTGTTGCGTCAGCCTGCTGCCGCTTCAGGTTCCAACTTGCTCGCTGGCTGGCCGGAGCGCTTTATCAGTGCTCTATTTATACGCGCGCCAGAGCGACTCCTTAGTGTACTGTGCCGTTGTTTTGCAGTTTTTGCGATGTGTACGTAACTGTGTTGACCTTCCACCTCTGCTGTACTTACTCTGTGCGACACACTCGCGTTGACTGTGTTTTTAATGACGATATAACTTACTCCCGTCTGTATGACAAAACTCTGGTCTTACTGGTGTGCTCATATCCGTGAAAAAGTGTTGTAACGGCAGTGTACAAAGAATTTATGTCACGAGATGCCGCTAAACAACTGATCAATTTACATGTTTACTGGTGGACAATGTTTGCATTATACCGGCTCACAAATGTCGTGTGGGCCGCAGTTATCGTTATGTGTTAATGGGGTACAGACTTACGCTAGAAAAGATTAATTTCTGGTGCTTCTTCACTCACCGCATTAAGTGTAGGGCGATGAAACACAACTCAAAAATGAACTTACCATCACAGACTCCTTTACACCAGTGCAACATATTCCGTTTAAGAAAAGTGAGAGCGTGGTATTAAAGTTTTACGTGAGATTTGAAAAACTGCTCGATTTCTGCAAAATTTCTTCGGTTGCCGAAAGGGTTTTAAATTTCTTTTTTCTTAGTGTTAGATGGACTAATTACGTTTCTCAAAGCCTGCAGATTAGACTTGGCCACTGTTTCTATGTTTCGATACAGTGTATCGATACGTGGAACTGCCGGCCGGAGTGGCCGAGCGGTTCTAGGCGCTACAGTCTGGAACTGCGCGACCGCTACGGTCGCAGGTTCGAATCCTGCATCGGGCATGGGTGTGTTTGATGTCCTTAGGTTAGTTAGGTTTAAGTAGTTCTAAGTTCTAGGGGACTGATGACCTCAGAAGTTAAGTCCCATAGTGCTCAGAGCCATTTGAACCATTTGATACGTGGAACTGTTTCAGTGTTTCGGAACGGCTGTGGTTCACTGTTTCGAAACAGTGGTGTTTCATTCCGCCCCTGTCTCGGATAACCGGACCAGATTCGATTTCGAGCCAGACACAGAAACTGTATCGTTGTTTCAAAATAAGGCTGTTTCAGTCCACCTGTGCTTAGAACGGACTAATTGTATCGAAACAGTGATGTTTCATTCCGCTCTGTGTCGGACGAGATTCGGGCTCGGCACAGGTACTGAAACACAACATACTACTTCATGAAGCCGGCCGGTGTGGCCGAGCGGTTCTAGGCGCTTCAGTCTGGAACCGAGCGACCGCTACGGTCGCAGGTTCGAATCCTGCCTCGGGCATGGATGTGTGTGATGTCCTTAGGTTAGGTTTAAGTAGTTCTAAGTTCTAGGGGACTGATGACCTCAGAAGTTATGTCCCATAGTGGTCAGAGCCATTTGAACTTCATGAAACACTTTCAAGAGTGCGGAAACCTTTTTGACAAGTAATAGCATGAAGCTTAAGATATCCGAAAATAAAGCTTCGTTTCTAGCTGACTCTCCTATTCCGAAATGGCGTAACATCTGCTTTATAAACAAACAATAAAACAACGCATATTATTCACATTCAAAATAATAAATATGTGAAAATCATTCAGTTAAATTACACTTTTTATATAACATACGGTTCTCTGTTCATGTACAGTAATCATATTAAGAAACGCAAGTAAGCCTACAACATTTTGAATAAAAAAAGGCTCACAAATGTGAAGTGTGGGCCGCAGTTATCGTAATGTGTTAATGCGGAACAGGCTTACGCTAGAAAAAAAGTAGTTCCAATTTTGGCCAACAGGTGCAAATTTAGCGCTGTGAATGCAAGCAGACATTTAGAAACGGCTCCGTATGTGACGGATTAGCAGTGGGATGTGGGGAGAAAAGGTCAAACAAGTGAGAAAGCCATAATGTTGATTTTATTTTTACGCAGTTTGTTCAAAATGAGCACGACGAGATGGCGCATCCGTAGAACGACGTTATCAACAGTTGTTCGCAGCGGCTCCGATGGAATGTGAGCAACGTGTTCTTGTAAACTGGGCTTCAGGTGAAGTATAGATCGAAAGTTGCAACGAAACTACTATTGCTATATTACGTGGGGAAGACAGTGAAATTTTTCTGGGACGAAGATTTTCAACATCGCAAAGAGATTATGTGATTTAAACAAAAAAATCTCTTAAATTTGTTGTTATTAATGTGTTCCATAGACATCAAGAAACGTGTAATCATGGGGGTGTTTCTTACTGATCACATTGGCCTCCACCACTCAAAGAATTACTTTGAGACAAATGCAAATGTTTACTGCTAGAACAGTTTCCAAAACATTACACTTTAGTAATTAGTTCTGCAGTGACACTTATATAGTTCAGTTGATTTTTTATACGTATCGTAGTTCTGTGTTATTGTTGTTGTTGTGGTTTTCAGTCCAGAGACTGGTTTGATGCAGCTCTCCATGCTACTCTATCCTGTGCAAGTTTCTTCATCTCCCAGTACCTACTGCAACCTACATCCTTCTGAATCTGTTTAGTGTATTCGTCTCTTGGTCTCTCTCTACAATTTTTCCCTCCACGCTGCCCTCCAATACTAAATTGGTGATCCCTTGATGCCTCAGAATATGCCCTACCAAGCGATCCCACCTTCTAGTCAAGTTTTGCCACAAATTTCTCTTCTCTCCAGTTCTATTCAAAGCGTCCTCATTGGTTATGTGATCTACCCATCTAATCTTCAGCATTCTTCTGTAGCACCACATTTCGAAAGATTCTATTCTCTTCTTGCCTAAACTATTTATCGTCCACGTTTCACTTCCATACATGGCTGCACTCCATGCAAATACTTTCAGAAACGACTTCCTGACACTTCAATCAATACTCGACGTTAACAAATTTCTCTTCTTCAGAAACGCTTTCCTTGCCATTGCCAGTCTTCATTTTATATCCTCTCCACTTCGACCATCATCAGTTATTTTGCTCCCCAAATAGCAAAACTCCTTTACTACTTTAAGCGTCTCATTTCCTAATCTAATTCCCGCAGCATCACCCGGTTTAATTCGACTACATTGCATTATCCTCGTTTTGATTTTGTTGATGTTCATCTCATATCCTCCTTTCAATACACTGTCCATTCCGTTCAACTGCTCTTCCAAGTCCTTTGCTGTTTCTGACAGAATTACAATGTCATCGGCGAAACTCAACGTTTTTATTTCTTCTCCATGGATTTTAATACCTACTCCGAATTTTTCTTTTATTTCCTTCACTGCTTGCTCAATATACAGACTGAATACCATCGGTGAGAGACTACAGCCCTTTCTCACTCCCTTCCCAACTACTGCTTCCCTTTCATGCCCCTCGACTCTTATAACTGCCATTTGGTTTCTGTACAAATTGTAAATAGCCTTTCGCTCCCTGTATTTTACCCCTGCCAGTTTCAGAATTTGAAAGAGAGTGTTCCAGTCAACATTGTCAAAAGCTTTCTCTAAGTCTATAAATGCTAGAAACACATGTTTGCCTTCTCTTAATCTATTTTTTTATAAGTCGTAGGGTCAGTATTGCCTCACGTGTTCCAACATTTCTACGGAATCGTAACTCGCAGTAATCTGCTTCCTGCTGCTGCTGCTGAAGTAGTCGTTGCCTCGGTCCATTTCATCAGCTAACTGGATCAAGTTACGTGAATTCCATGAAATAATTCAGGTACCAAGTCGTTTTTATCGTGGTTTATTTACGACAAGCCACACCATTTCTTCTTAGTAGGAGCCCACTCCTCGCAAGAGGCTACATGGTCACAATGCCGTATTACAACAATTACATTATTGCACAGATGTGCGCCACAGTGGTTGTGTTTCAAAACTGTCTCCAACTGTCCAATCGTGAGTCTTGTGCTCCTCGTATTTATGCGTTTGTTAACAATCAAGTCAACAAAATTACAGTGTACATTTATTAAATTAACACTTAAAAGTTTAACATTTTTATGAGTAACTATTCACAAAACCTTGCTTATTTTATCCTGAAAGTGGCGAGTACAATAGAAAAGACTTTTACAAAGCATATACATCATATTATATAAAATACTGAAAGAGAACAATGCTAACCTAAACTTTCTTAATTATGGCTTCATTTGTAAATGCAAAATATTGCGATCATATATTAGACAAGCATAACCTACTAGTAACCAAATGGAATAATAAATTTTATGAGATTTAATGTACGCTACTGGCCATTAAAATTGCTACACCACGAAGATGTCGTGCTACAGACGCGACATTTAACCGACAGGAAGAAGATGCTGTGATGTGCAAATGATTAGCTTTTCAGAGCATTCACACAAGGTTGGCCCCGGTGGCGACACCTACAACGTGCTGACATGAGGAAAGTTTCCAACCGATTTCTCATACACAAACAGCAGTTGACCGGCGTTGCCTGGTGAAATGTTGTTGTGATGCCTCGTGTAAGGAGGAGAAATGCTTACCATCACGTTTCCGACTTTGATAAAGGTCGGATTGTAGCCTATCGCGATTGCGGTTTATCGCGTTGGTCGAGATCCAATGACTGTTAGCAGAATATGGAATGGGTGGGTTCAGGAGGGTAATACGGAACGCCTGGCTAGATCCCAACGGCCTCGTATCACTAGCAGTCGGGATGACAGGCATCTTATCTGCATGGCTGTAACGGATCGTGCAGCCACGTCTCGATCCCTGAGTTAACAGATGGGGACGTTTGCAAGACAACAACCATCTGCACGAACAGTTCGACGTCGTTTGCAGCAGCACGGACTATCAGCTCGGAGACCACGGCTGCGGTTACCCTTGACGCTGCATCACAGACAGGAGCGCCTGCGATGGTGTACTCAACGACGAACCTGGGTGCACGAATGGCAAAATGTCATTTTTTCGGATGAATCCAGGTTCTGTTTACAGCATTATGATGGTGGCATCCGTGTTTGGCGACATCGCGGTGAACGCACATTGGAAGCGTGTGTTCGTCGTCGACACACTGGCGCTTCACCCGGCGTGATGGTATGGGGTAACATTGGTTACACGTCTCGGTCACTTTGTGTTAGCATTGACGGCACTTTGAACAGTGGTCGTTATATTTCTGTGGGGAAAGTAGAAGGATGTTTGCTATCGTGATCCAGCGACAACGCCTAACAACATGCGTCAGCGCATTGTCAATGCATGTGCGAACATTACACCTATCACATTGGAACAACCGAAAAAAATGTTCAAATGTACCTACGTTCTGTATTTTTAAAAAAACCTACCCGTTACCAACTGTTCGTCTAAAATTGTGAGCCATATGTTTTTGACTATTACAGCGCCATCTATCACAAACCGAAAAAGATGGTCCGACTATAACTTTTATATTTTTTTACGTACTACATGAATAGGTAATAAAAAATGGGGGTTCCTGTTTTAAAAAACTAAGTTGATATCCGTTTGACCTATGGCAGCGCCATCTAGCGGACCAGCCATAGCGCCATCTGGTTTCCTCCTTCAAGCTAGACAAGTTTCGTTCTTTGTAGTTTTTTCGTTTGACGCTTATTTCGTGAGATATTTGGCCCGGTGACTATCAATGGACCACCCTGTATATATATCGGCAAGAAAAGACCTTCTGAGGACACTACTCTTCCTTATAAATGCGGCCGCAAGATTACGACTGAGTCAGTGGCGCCAGACGAACAGTTATGCAATCAAGTTTTGTGTTATTCTTGAAAAGCCGAAACAGGCCTTATCAAGAGCATGAGTTTTTCGCTGGCACAAATCATTTTTGGAAGGCCGAGAACACGTTGAAGATGAACCTCGCTCAGGTAGCAATATTGCTTTTCTGATAGTAGGTATATCGTGCATAGAGCATTTGTTCCTCCAGGACAAACTGTCAACCAAGTGTTTTACAAAGATGACCTGGAAACGCTCGAGAAAAGGGTGAATCGATTGAGACCAGACATTACGGAGAGGTGGATATTGCATCACGACAACGCCCCATGCCACCTGGCCACTTCCATCACGTAAATTTCGACCTCAGAAGGCATTCCTGTTGTCTCACAGCCCCTCTCCCCTCCCATTCACCTAATCTGAGTCCTTTTGACTTTTTTGTTTCCCAGAAATTGATAAATGTCTTAAGAGGACGTCATTTTGGGACTCTGGGAAACAGTCAAAGAATGTGACTGACATGTAATGGCTCTCCCAGACGAAGCCTGTCAGCGTCGCAACCAAGACTTGGAACAACGACTTTACAGTTGCCAAAAGGAATCACTTTGAAGGGGACGATGTAGTTCAATACTTTGTTAGATAAAAAAACCAGCCTCATTATTTTCCTCACACGTCTCGCATATTGCCGCTAGATGTGATGAACGGTGATCAGGTGCTAACGTGCTACAGTACACTGTAAATATCGCACTAAAATTATGCGATTTCTCTTCGAATGCGAGCCGGAAAACGCCCTAAAATCACGCCATTTCGCTTCGAATGTGTGCTGGTATGCAAATAAAACGGACGAAAACATGTTTGTAGCGATCCCTCCGCGATATCTAGAAACCTGTCATGAGTGCCGAAATGGCCAGCTGCGCAACGATGAACCCAGAGAAGGGTTGCAGCTGTCTGTTTCCCACTGCGCAAGCTCCGATGTGACGTCATTGGTGTCGTCACTTAGGGTGCTACGTTGCTCACAGTTCCAGGCCAGTATTTTTGTTCGAATGTGCGGATAAACTATTGTGCAGACTCTGTAGAAGATTTGCTAAAGAGGTCCTTTTCCACTAGATCTTTGGAGCGGAATGTGGAAGTTAAAAGATTTAGACAGACTTAATTCAAATATAAATCTTACAAGGGGCGGGAATGGGATGGGGCTCACTGATTTGGCTTAGACAATGAGTGGAAACAGATAGATGCACCTTCCAAATTCCCACAATATTTCACTTGAGTAGGTCACAGGAACAGTTACAGTGCTCTCTACGTGTTTATGAGTAAGTATGTGGGACTTTTTTAACAGTACTCTACGTACAGGTGCTGTGGGGTAGTGGTCAAGCACGCAAACTGAAAATTCGATGGCTCGTGTGCGATTCATGCTGCTAGCTCATTTCTTCTTTTATTTTATTTTATT